>NW_027250145.1:0-10000 GCF_030848795.1 Temnothorax nylanderi | reverse complement strand
GTGTCTATTATACAGTACTGCTTAAAAGTCTGAGATCACCTGCTAAAAGCATTTGCTAATTTCAAACATCAGTAGCTCAGCGCCCGATTATATGATCCAAATGAAAAAAAAATGCAAATTGAAAAGGAGATTGAGTTTTTTTGTCGCGCTGAGATCATGTAGATATTATGGGCCAATTCCTTTTAGTGACACAAGTCGACACAAGTGTCGTTCTGTCTTTGTTATTCATTGAATGCCAAGAAGGATAGAACGATGTTTGTGTCGACTTGTGTCACTAAAAGGAATTGGCCCTATATCATTTTCTCTTTGAACTACATTCAATTTACTAATGTAGTATTTTGCATGTTTTTGTTTTATATCAAATAGCTCCCGTTTTTGTGATTAGAGATGAAAATTGTAAAAAGCATTTGAAAGCTTTCTTTCAGCTTTATTTTTATTTTTTGTTTTTTTTTTTTCACTTTTTTCACATATTTAACTTTTTCAATTCAGAAAGTTGCACCTCGCAGTTATCTATTTATTGTCTTATTTTATCAAAAGTATACTTATAGTTGTAATATAAAAATTAAATTTGAAATTTGCTATTTGCCTTTATTTATTTCTATACAATAATTGAACTACTGATGTTTGAAGTTACTGAATGCAATGTTCTTGACAGGTGATGTCAGACTTTTAAGCGGTACTGTATAGACACATTTTAATATTTAAAATGTTGAATATATTCAGCATGCAATTATAAGTGCAAATAGTATTATTTGTAATTGCAGTAATATTAAAGTTAATAAATTAAGGACTCCTGCTGCAGACACATTTTTTTGCCGGGTTACGGAAAATGAGAGAATGTTATACGGTTTACAAAGAAATAGTGTACCTTGTTCGAATTTTTTGGGGACAATTTCTTGATGTTTTCTTCATTATTAGATTTATTCCTTTGCATTAGAAGTTTCCTGTCTTCTTTACTTGGCATTGCAATATCGAATTTTTCGATATTGGACATCGTGTCATGCATTAAGGTCCAACCTGAAAATAACCATATAATATATAATTTGATTTATTTTCCTTGGGTATTAATTTTCTGTTCGCTCATGTCTCGCAAAGCAAAAGAGAATTAAAAGAGAAAATATCTATGGCTAATATAAAATAACATTACTGGTTAATTACTGGTAAATGTCATCTGATTTGGCATGAAATGTCCCCCCCCCCCATAATATTATACAGAATGTATTTATAAGAGAGATGAATATAAAAAACTCTTATTAATATATATAAATATTACATACCACCATAACTATGTACTTTCACTGCATGCTTAGTCCAGTCATCATCCTTGAGATTTTTAATAATTTTTTTCATCGCACTTGCACTCTTCATATCGCAGTTTGGCCATAAAATTTGTGTTGTAATTTCGTCCCTTATAACTTCATTTAAATTGTCATCATTTTCGATGAAGTCCTTATCGACAAACCAAATTCGATATCCAACCGCGAGTTTATTATGTTCATTTACAAACTCGACGAGAACACAGTTGGCATTGTCCACTTCGAGCATTTTGAAACGTGTGGCGAACGCGCTCGCTATTGTCAAACTGACTGTAGCGTTAAATATTACATTTACATCCATCGGTATGACCTCACACACATACACCGATTTACCTGTGTTAGAACGTCAACAAACTAAACTTTTACTTTATTTGGGCATGTTTATGATTCAAATGATCTCATTGGTTCTAACACGCTTGTACAGAACAAATGTATGTGAGGTACCGAGGGAAGACCGTGCGGGAGAAGTGTCGGAACACGAGAATATTCTCACATCGCAAGATTTCGATATAATAGAATATTTATTTATTTACATTATTAATATTATTTGCGAGTTTATCGATGCGAGAATAAATAATAGCATTCCGCAACACGTATCCCACATAGCACGTAATATTACAGAAATATTGCAGTAATATTGCAATATAGTAGAAATATTACGTATTACAATGAAATATTTCAGAAATATTACTGATGTATTATACGTTTTTAAATAATATTGAAATATTACAGTAATATTGCTGCAATATATTGTTGAAATATAATACTTTAAGTAGCAAAATAATGTCAAATGACATTTTAATGACATCTTATTGACGTCATTAAGACGTTATTAAGGTATCACACAATCATACGTACGTATTGCACAGATAATATATACCAGTTAAAGAATTTTGGACTGAAAGAAAGAAAAATCTGAATCAAAAAATGTGATGGAATCAAAAGACTGACTTGTACTTTCGGGGAATAAAAGTGATTAAGACAAATTTTATAAGTGGTATTTAATTTTATAACTTGTTATTTGTTTTGTAATAATAAAAGGTAATTATATATACAATTAATTTTTAATTAAGAGCCAGTAAGTAAATTGATAATAAAATAAATGGATAAAATTTAAAATTCATATTTCTTATATAATCAATATTAAACTTTTCAAATTACGAGTTTGTCACACGGATAAACAGAACGTTTCTGTGTGCGTAAGTGGAGGGAAGAACGCTAGTTTGTGTAGCTATGCGCTTGGTCGCAGCACCGACCCCCACCATTCCCGGTCTTCTCTCGCTGTCTCTTGCAGGAGTCGGTTGGCGAGCTCGATCGTGTTCGGACGTGTTTTGTCCGAAAGCAAATTTTTTTCAAAGTATTGCGACTGTTACTGTCTGCATTGTTTAACTATCAGTACCTTGTATCGGCGCCTTTCGAGGCCTACAACCTTTGTAATTACGCCGCTTGCGGCTTATAAGACTAGTGGTTCGCCCTGGCCGTTTTTAGAGCAGCACTACTGCTTGAAGGCCATCATTACATAAAAGAAGAAGCTGTCTCTTGCATGGCTCCGTGGGACCACGCAATCACGTAGTACGACACCGCACAGAAACAATCGTTTTAATTTCAGGTAATTTTTCTTTATTTAATAAATATTGTTCACACAAATATTTTTAAAAGTATTTTCGTATAATTATTACTAATATGTACATTGTACATATATATTTGGCGATTTGTCGTTAAATCCAAAAATAGAGATTACGTGGCATGGTCTGCAAAAACCAAAAACCACGTTTATATCATAAAAATCATTTCAATGACCATCTTAAAATACATATATTTGCCTTTGTAACCTTATTGAACGAGTCTCTAATGAAATTATTTATTAACGGCTTTATTCTTAAATCTTGATGCTAACTTAACCTCAAAATTTTTAACAGTTTAATCCAACTGGAGCCCTCAGTTGCAGATACGTGATAGAAATATGCCGATCCCAAATCTTCTAAAAAGCAGTTTAATCATTAATTAAGTGATTTAACCATGATTATTTAACCATTTACGTGATTTTATAATAATTATTGTTCTTATACTATATATTACAGTATTGCTTTCCATCAGTGGATGTTCATGCAGTCCAGAGCAGCATCAAGTAGTTTGATAGAAGAGCAAAAGATTTATTTATTAGATACGTAAGTAAGAAAAAGTTAAATTTGATATAAACCATGCTTTCCAATATTAAAATCGTCAATACTGAAAATCCAAAGTATACGTGTAACATTTATAACTACAGATTTTCAGTATACATAGATAGTGAATATCGGAATACAGATTCATACTTAACCTACTTTTATGTTTAAAATATATAATTAGATGTAAATAATAATTACTGTTTTTGTATTATGTTGCAGTGTTACGTTGCTTTCCATCAGTAGAAGTTCACGCAGAGCAGCACCAAGCAGTTTGATTTCTATCAAACTCTTCTGAGCGACAGCTTTATTTATTAGATACATAAGTAAGAAAAATTTAAACTTGGTATAAACTGCGTTCCAATATTTTAATATCCAGTACTGAAAATCTAAAGTGTATGTATAACATTAACCATAGATTTTCAGTATAGACAGTGAATATTGGAACACGTCATACTTAACCCCGTACTCTTATGTTTGAATATGTAATTATGTATGAAATAAACAGGGTGATTTATTTCGTGTGCCAATCATCTCCGCTCTAATTATCTCAGAAAGTATTGATTTATTGGAAAAATGTTTCGGATAAAAGTTGGAGGGTTCAAGGAGAACCAATAGACAATTTTATTAGATTTTGAGTCCGGGACCTGTGTTAAACCTAATAGGATCCAAGTCAAATTATTTAAATATAAATCCCTTTTTTATTGTATCATCTTTTTCTACTAATTAATATGAACAACTTTTGTCTAAAACATTTTTTTATTTGCCTTATACTTTTTGAGATATTCAAGGAAAACTTGGTTTCAAGAATATACTGTTGCAATAGTATTCTAATTTCTTTAAATAATTGTGTACACATGAAAGCTTCAAGGAAATGTATACACAAATATTTAAAGAAATTGGGGTATTATTGCAATAGCATATTCTTGAGACCATATTAAGTCAAAAAGTCTTGTATCATTTTTCCCTCCGACAAGCATTTATCAAGATATCATAAGCTAAATATTAAAAAAATTGCCAAATTTTTCTTGAATATCTCAAAAAGTATAAGGCAAATAAAAAATGTTTCAGACAAAAGTTGTTTATATTAATTAGTAGAAAAAGATGATGTAATAAAAAATGGGAGTTTTTATTTAAAAAATTTGACTTGGACCCTACTGGGCTCAACATGGGTTCCAGACTCAAAATCTAAGATCATCCATTATTCCTCTATGAACCCTCCAACTTTTATCTGAAACATTTTTCCAATAAACCAATACTTTAGGAGATAATTGGCACACAAAATAAAACTCACCTTGTATAATCAGATATAAATAATAATTACAGTTATTGTATTATGTTATAGTGTTACGTAACTCTTTATCAGTGGAAATTCATACAGTGCAGAGCAGAGCAGTGCAGAGCATGGAGCAGTTTTGAAGAAGAAAGAGATAGAAAGATAATATCAATATTATTTTCTTAATATTATATGTAATACTATTATTAAAAATAACAATTTGATAAAATTTAATAAAATTTATTAAAATGGTTTAATTTTTAGCAATATTAAATAAATATTGTCTAATATTACACAAATAATATTATTGCGTTAACAATATCAATATTATTTTAATATTGTATGTAACAATACTATTAAAAATAATTTAATAAAATTTAATAAAAATTATTAAAATGGTTTAATTCCTAGCAATATTGTATAAATATCACGCAAATATTACAGTAATATTACCGTAATATTACTAATATATATTACAGTAATATTACTGATATTCATTTGCGCGGACATTTTAATATTACCGAGATATCTCAGTAATATTACTGCAATATTTCTGTTATATTTCATTGTAATATTGCAATGGAAAAATAATATTGCTGCAATATTACTGAAATATTATGTGCTATGTGGGATATTACGCTCATTTTTATTGAAAAAAACATTCGGGTTTTCGCGTTATTGTAAGTTGGAAAACATGAAACGCAGATCTTATAAACCATACTTGAAAGATCGATCTGCCCGCATACCGGTAACAACTCTTCATTCTTGTGAAAAACATAGGCAACTATTGGAGCGATTAAATCAGGTATATATATTTAATATTCTCTATAAACTGGCTTTCCTTTCAAAAACAAAACTAATTTTTCAAGAAATAGTCAACGACAAACTTTGTTGACTTTTTTCAAAATTTGTAAAAAATTTGGATTCACGCCGAGAATAAATGAAAAAAGTAAAAATTAAAAATTTTTTTGACGTAGAACTACGTCTTTCTCCGCGGTAGGGAGGGTACCCACGGATGAAACAATTGAACGCGACTATGCAACGAAAACATGTCACACTTTGAACGTTTATATCTTCGAAACTAATAATCGTAGAGTAATTATTGACATCTCATTTTAAAGCTTAAGAAGTCCCATTTATGATAAAACAAGTCCGAACTCTCTATTTTTTACCGTTTAGATACAGTAGCGTTAGAAAGTTTAGTTAAATTTCTTGTAGATGCAACGAAAACATGTCACACTTTGAACGTTTATATCTTCGAAACTAATAATCGTAGAGTAATCATTGACATCTCAATTTAAAGCTTAGGAACTCCCGAGAGAGAGAGAGAGAGAGAGAGAGAGAGAGAGAGAGAGAGAGAGAGAGAGAGAGAGAGAGAGAGAGAGAGAGAGAGAGAGAGAGAGAGAGAGAGAGAGAGAGAGAGAGAGAGAGAGAGAGAGAGAGAGAGAGAGAGAGAGAGAGAGAGAGAGAGAGAGAGAGAGAGAGAGAGAGAGAGAGAGAGAGAGAGAGAGAGAGAGAGAGAGAGAGAGAGAGAGAGAGAGAGAGAGAGAGAGAGAGAGAGAGAGAGAGAGAGAGAGAGAGAGAGAGAGAGAGAGAGAGAGAAAGCCTATAATTCTAACTTGAATTATATGAGTATCTTATGTTTTCTGACATAAAAGTAAATATAAAAAAACATTTATTGTTTTATTTCTTTAAAATAAATTTATGTTTGAAAAAATCAAACTAGCACAGTAAACAACTGTGCCGCAAACACGTAGAACTACGTCTACTGCACAGTATGGGCACAGCAACAACTGTGCCGCAATCAACACGTAGCACTACGTCAACTGTCAATGATGATGATTGACGTGATCAAGGAAGGCCAAGGCCCACACCGGGATGTAGCGCCGAGTTCATCATCAGTGACAGTTGACGTAGTTCTACGTTGTTGCTTAAAAAATAAACAAAAATATAAATCAAACAGGCACAGTAACAACTGTGCCGCAAACACGTAGAACTACGTCAACTGTCACTGATGATGAACTCGGCGCTACATCCCGGTGTGGGCCTTGGCCTTCCTTGATCACGTCAATCATCATCATTGACAGTTGACGTAGTGCTACGTGTTGATTGCGGCACAGTTGTTGCTGTGCCCATACTGTGCAGTAGACGTAGTTCTACGTGTTTGCGGCACAGTTGTTTACTGTGCCGCAATCAACACGTAGCACTACGTCAACTGTCAATGATGTCAAAATTTTTTTTTCTTTCTCATTGAATTTCGAAACTTTTACAATACATCTTAAAACATTTTTGTGTTTGTTTTTCATCATAAACTTGTCTTAAAATTAAAAAAAATCGGATGCGTCGACGGTTAATGTTTTTCGATTTAGATGGAATATATATTAAATATTTAAAACTTCGATCCGCGATTATTGAATAGGAAAGGAATGAAGATGGTAATGTGGAAATAGACGAGGATATCGACTATGCAACTATGCAGTACCTGCACACCTTAACGAACCTTGTCCAGAAAAGGATAGTTCTGACGAATGTGAAGCCGATGATAACGATTTTCAACTAAATGAAGATGTTGCAGAAGAATTGGTAAATATTTGGAATTGTTACGGGTATTGCAAGAAAAGATATTGTCGTATGAGGTAATTAATGCAAAATTGACTGTATTTTGAAGAAGATTATTTTCTTGAGATCAATAATAGTAATAGAACATATATTACCCACTCGGCATGTAATATTTCAGAAACATTTCTGCAAAATTCCATTTGAAATATTACACCTTTCATCAATATTTCAGAAATATTTCACGACCGTTTCTGCAACATTTCTGCAATGTTTCAATCGGCACAATTATTTCAAATGCAACTTTGCTGAAAGATTTCGGCAATATTTCTGAAATATTTCTGAAATATATCTACGAAATATTGCAGAAACACTTCAGAGATATTTCAAATACATTTTACACTGAGAAAAATGTTTTGTATTAGCAAACAAAATTTTGTTATTGACTCAAAAACTATTTGTTGATATGTGAAAAATGAAATATTTTGTTACCGGAACAAAAAAAATATATTAAGCCATGTGCGTATAGCCGCCGCGCATTTGTCCGAAGAAATCCGCTCTCTCAGCCGGTCACCCATCCAAGTAGTATACCGGCGCCTTGTTGCTTGACATCGATGATCGAACAGGGTAGTGGTGATCCTCTGACTCTGACGCTTCTTTCTTTCTTATACTTGCTTATTTTGGTGAGCATAAAGCTATCGCATAACAATATTAACAATACAGATATACAAATAAATCTTTTTTGCCAGTCAGCGTCGAATATTATTTTATATTAAATATTATTAAATATTTTATATTTTATATTAAAAATGCCATATGACAAAATTTGGAATATCAGAAAATTTTTAATAAAAGAAACAAAATGCAATAAAATGCAATAATTATATAATAATAAATTTAATTTTTTATAAGTTCTAAAGTCTGTCAGCAACTTTTCGGAAATATTACAAATCCACTGTTGTATGTGAAACATTCAAAAATATAACGCGTGCAATGTAAACGTAATAATAGTTTATCATTTATTAGAGAAATGTTTCTGAACCATTACATCTGCAATATTTCTTCTGCAATATTGTAGAAATTCACTGCCTGCAATTCAATTTTTCATTACCTACGCAATCTTTCAGAAATTTTTCAGAAATATTTTAAATGCAATGTTGCGTTTGATATGTTACAGAAATATTATTCGTACAATGCAAACGTAATATTACTTTTATAATGTTTCAGAAATATTTCTGAAATATTGCATCTGCTACATTTTTTTGCAATATTACAGAAACTTACAAATATTGTAAACAACTTTCTGAAAGATTTCAGAAATATTGTTAATGCAATATTATAAAAAACATGATGCAGGTACATTTCTGAAATATTTCAGATGCATAGTTACAAATGAAATGTTAACGAAAATTTCTGCACCATTTCCGAATATTTCAATATTTCAGCAACATAACATGCCGAGTGGGTAGATTATGTCTATTTACCGCAGAATTTTGAAATTGATTTAAAATATTATTTCATTGTTGTATGATAATATATTACCCAATCAGATGGAAAAATCTGTCGTAAATATAGTGTTATAAACATTTAAAAATGTTTAAAAAAAAAAAATTTTTTATTCAATAACACGTATCTTTGTATGTAAATCTGTCGTAAATATGTCGTAAATATAGTGTTATAAACATTTAAAAATGTTTAAAAAAAAAAAAATTTTTTATTTAATAACACGTATCTTTGTATGGGAAGAATTATTGTAACAAAATAGGAATAATTTACAGGACTTGAGTAGTATAAGTGATGGCAATGATTTTATTAATATGGATGTAGAAGACGAACGTGACATGAATGAAGAAATCCATGATGACGAAGAGGACTTTCAAAATAGAGATGGCAACTTCGATCAGCCCAATAATAATGTGGAAAATGTGCTCAACGATGAGGTTTGTAATATTGTAATTCATTTGAAGTACTGGAAGGCGAACATTATTTTCTGAAATATCTCACTAATTAATTCCTAATATTTGAATATACAATAAATAACAAATAAAACTATTTCTAATGTTTACTTTTTTCTTTGTATATATCTGCAGGAAAGAAAACCTATTTTCGAAGGCTGTCCTTTAACGATAGAAGAAAGCGATATTCTTATAATGAGTCATGCGATTCGTCATCAATCAACGGATGCTGAAATTGAAGATCTTATCAAGTTAATCAACTGCCATCTTCCGGCTCCAGTAAATCCTACAAAATATATGTTCTTTAAGAAATTTGCCAATATTGCCAAACTTCAAAATCACTACTATTGTCCAACATGCATTATACCATTACATTTTGGAAATGCAAAAAGGATTAATTGTCCAAATTGTCAAAGTTTATATATTGAGACAGATCTTCGACGTAGTGGTAGTTTTTTTGTATACATTTCTCTAAAGGAATAATTACGATATTTATTATCAGGGCTATTGTTCTATCAATTGCAAAGGAATGGAGACTACGGTGGTATTTCCGATGTGACTAGGGGACAAGTGTATAAAACATTATTAGAGAAAGGGATTGTAAACAATTTTAATATTAGCGTGCAATGTAATCTAGATGGAGTTAGTACTTTTAAATCATCTAAAATGTCAATGTGCCCAATTCAAGTTGCAGTATGATGCTTGAATGAGCTTTCATACCGAGACAGAAAA
>NW_027250144.1:0-40823 GCF_030848795.1 Temnothorax nylanderi | reverse complement strand
TACATATGTCCTCCGGGGCGGAGCCCGGGTAACCAGCTAGTATATCTATATATATAAGTACCGTCGTCTGTATGTATGTATGTCTGACCGCGAACTACTTATTCGTTAGTGGACCGAATTTTTACCAAAAGTATATGAAGTAGGGGTAGAATTTCTTGGGGAGTGCCATAAAGTGTATAGTTTTTCGCTACCGATTTTCTGGAAACCGGTTTTTTTAATTTTTCCAATTTTTCGGGAAATAATTGACCGAATCTCATTCGTTAGTGGACCGAATTTTTACCAAAAGTATATGAAATAGGGGTAGAATTTTCCGGGGAGTGCCATGATGTTTATAGTTTTTTGTTGCCGATTTTTTGAAAACCGGTTTGTCTAATTTTTCTAATTTTTCGGGAAATAATTGACCGAATCTCAAAGAATTATAGATCAAACAGGGTTAGAATTTTCCGGGGAATGCTATAAAGTGTATAATTTTTCGTTACCGATTTTTTTGGAAACCGGTTCAGAAATTTTTTCAATTTTTCAGTTCAAAAATTTTATTAATTTATCGAGGATGGGTTTAATTGCCACTGGAAACCAGTTCGGATCTATATATATAAGTACCGTCTGCTGTCTGTCTGTCTGTCTGTCTGTCTGTCTGACCGCGAACTACTTATTTGTTAGTGGACCGAATTTTTACCAAAAGTGTATGAAATAGGGGTAGAATTTTCCGAGGAGTGCCATGATGTGTATAGTTTTTTGTTACTGATTTTCTGGAAACCGGTTTTGCTTCCTCATAGAGAAAGCTTTGTTTTCATAAATTTCGTATATGAACCTTTGATTGCGTATAAAGTTGGGTCTAATCAACCAAATTTACATGAATTATATATGAAATAGAGGTAGAAGAAACCAAAGAAAAAATTGATTTTGAGTTTTTGATGCTAATATGTTCAGAGTGTTCTAAAACGTCGAAATATTGCATTTAAAAAAATGTCCGTATGTGTGTGTGTGTGTGCGTGCGTGCGTGTGTGTGCGTGCATGTATATATATATATATATATATATATACATGTCCACTATTTACAAGTCTTTTTTTCTAATTTTAATACTGATATGATAATAGAATTGATATTAAGTAATTATAAATTCTTTTTCTATATAAATCAAATATTTATTTGGTTAAAACTTTTTTGGAACATTTCATATCTTTACATACTACAGATTAGAAGATCACAGCATTTCTTATAATAAATATTTTTACATGTAGGTATATACATTTGTTCCTTATTTACAAAACGTATATATATATATTTTTGTTATAGTGATTTAAGAGCAACATTTTTGTGACTTTAATTTTTTTTGTTCAATATAAAGACGAAACATGAAAAATCAGTAGAAATAATTTAATTATTACATATATCTAATCTTGAGAAAAATAGCAATCTTTCATATAATGACATTCAATTCGAGGGACAAAATTAATGATTTGTAGAATTATCATATCACTTTGACTTCCTTTTTCTTAATTTAGCTTATTTCTGTAATTTTTATTTTATAACTAATGATAATTTCGACGGTTTAAAAAAAAAATATATGATGTTGCACGAAAAAGTACCTCAACTTAATAAGAATTTTATCATTGTCTTATGCTAATAAATAAGAAATTTTATTATTTTTATTTTATAGTAACATCACATATTATTACAATCATCACATTTAAAAAGTTATTTTTAATTTTATTATTATACCAAGAAATCTTCTTGAGTAAGTATTAAATAACTCCCAACACTATAGGGGAGACCGGGGCTGTGTCCACACTTTACGCTTTTTTCAAGTTTACTAAAAAACTAATAAAGATATTTGGCTAAAATTTTAATGGTATAACCTTTCAACCTTGCTATTAAAAAAAACATAATTAGAATCGTTGATCTTTTAACATTTTAAAGAGGCGAATTTTATAAGTGGATAAGTCAAGCGTAGACAGATAGCCCCATATGCGGGGCTATCTGTCCACATAATAAAAAACACATTATTTATATTAATTTTTATACTTATTTATAATATTATTTATTATTAATATATAATATTGAAAAAACTGCCTAGTTGTTGGAGTCAGAGAAGTAGAAGGCACTTTGTGTAGATTTTTTGACAAGTTTCCTGCGTAGAACTCACTTTTCTTTATATACGGTGGCATAAAACTGATTTTGAGTTCATTGCAAAATTTTTTTTTATTTGGGGCCTTTACTTTATCCTTGGCAGCGTTTAAAATAGAAAATACTCAATAATTTAAGACAAACTCATATATTTAACTTGACGTGTATTTTTAAAATAAAAATTTGGTGACAATTCTTGATTCGCAGGATCAAGTAGTTGCTCGTAGGTCACTTTTTTACAGTAGCGAGTGAGAGCCCGAACATTTATTCCAAAGTCTAACGCTGTTCTTACAAAAAGATTCTCGCTCAATTTTTATTCTTTTAATCGCTCTAAATATAATTTTATTGGATATGTCTACACGGAAAAAATTATGAGTGGCCTGCTGCACTTTGCATGGTAAAACTGCTCTCACATCACAGTTGAGTGGACTGCCGACTCGAATTTGGGCGAGTAACTGTCCCAAACATTGCAGAGAGCAACTTTCCCGAATCACGGGGAGGCATCTGACGCGCGAAATGTCGGTAATGTTCTTAAATTGTACTGTGTGTACCCAATGGTAAAGACAGTGCTGCCTCTTGTACGAAAGTATCTGCATTACCAACGCTTTCAGATCGCAGTCGTCGCAGTTTGGGAGAGCAACTGTCCCAAAAAAAAGAGAGCATTGTTTCGAATCGTGAACGCGAAACTCATCTCCGGTTTGCGCTGCAACAATCGCAATTGCGTCAGCAACTGCCCCAAAATTTTTTCCGTGTACCTTATCCGTCTTAAGGAAAGTCTTTCTTTTGTGATTACGCACCATTATCTATTCATAAAAGAACAATTTTTCATTGAAGTGTGGACACATTGCTCCATCAAAAATAGGACAGATAGCCCCAACCACGTTTTTCAGTCTTTAACATGTTGCCAATTTTAGATAATGCGGAATTAAGATTTGACGCTTCTCACACCTGATAACTATATATTAACTATAGATAATATTATGAATTGCTTACTTTAATTTGAGTTAAACTACTGTCGCACAGCAAATTTTTCGACCGTCGAAAAATGTGAATAATTGTTTTCGCTTTTCTTTTAACGTATATAGCGTCTGCGAGAGGCATCGCAAGAAAACAAACAACATTTAAATATCTTACGTAGGGCATTTTTCAACTACTTGTTACAATGGTAGAGACATCTGTCTCTTAAAACTTGAGATAGCAGTAGGAGAGACCGGGGCTAAACCGTCAGTTTTTTTTCAGTGCCGATTTTTAACAACAAAATAAATAATTTTAGTTAAATGTGGTACACCACTGTAAAGAGTGAACCTTTAGCTACAAAATTTATATAGGAAATTTTTATCTACGTCGCTTTGTTTAACCGATCAAGCCTACTTAGAACTTGATCCGTTCACTCGTTATCGAGATCTCAACATCTCGAGTACTTGCAACCCGTCGCGTCGCGTAAAAGAGTCACGGTCGGTCTCGCTCCGCGTATACTTGGCGCGAGACACTACCGTGTCTCTTGATATAGAGCAAAAACGACAACGGTGGAAAAATTGAAATCTCAAAAATGCCGGGGTTTAACCGTCCCCCGGGGTAAATCAGTTTCAGGTTTGATCGCCCATAAAATATTAGACATCTACACTGGATTCGTGTTCAGCATGCATTACTCTTTATAATCAGTATGCATTTATAATCACGTACCTCGAGATTTGGAGAGCAAATATTATTGCAGATATTACAAAATTTCCACGCGCAGAAAATTTCACTTTTCACCACGAAAACACGTTTGCCCTCGTAAAAATTATAACACGGCAGGTAACCTGCTGAAACTCCGTTGGTCACATGGGTACCATAAGCAGCGTTTACAATGTTAATAGCGAGTTCGCACAATATACAGGTTCCGAGATATTTGATTTGACGGTTCAACCCCGTTGACGTTTTAGCCCCGGTCTCCCCTACTGTGGACACATAGCCCCCGTAGACAGATAGCCCCGGTCTCCCCTAATGTATAAACAATATATAAATTGACAATAAGTAACATTTTAAAAATTTATTTAATATTATTAGATATTTATTATTATAAATTAATGCTTATAAAATAATATTTTTATTATATTATATCTATTATACACAGGTATATAATTTTTTAATAATAAATTATAAATAATATTACTTGTTGTATGTGTTATATAATAAATATCTAGCTGCTTTTTCGTATTTAGCGTATTTGCTCTTCATGAAATTACTTCATGATTTGTTTCTGAACTTTCACTTCTAGGTTTATTAAAACAGGCATATCTCAGGTACGTTATCCAGGGGGACATATAAAAATATTACTGTAACAAATTTTTAACAGCGTCCACCATACAATTCTTATATGATTTTTGAATCTCAGTAATGCAAATATTTTTCAAATATTTCTTTCACTTATATCTGTTTCTTAAGCAAGAGCTTTATATTCCTATTCTGTACTCTTATTCTATAACTCTTTAACAACAGTTTCGTTATCGTTATATTATCGTTGCGCAGCTTAATTCTTTACCATATAACGCAAATATATAACAATAGCGAAACTGTCGTTAAGAGTTACAGCCTACTGAAAGAGTTACGGCCTACTAAACGACTTACAAAATCATCTCTCGGAAGAGACCGAAGGCACAGCATTTTATGGATTAGAGTTTAATTCATCACCGTTAATATTTTTGATGCATCAAATAGTTTCGCCGATCTTCATCGATGCCACCTTGAAATTCCTCTCAGCCTGACCTCTGTTTCTTGAACCTGCGTGTCAGAGAAACCACAATTAGTAGTGTATAAATATCACAGCGGAATGATTTAAAATCGAGAGATAGCCTGACAACTGGATGATTGCGTAAGGATGGAGTCCAGAGATCTACATGCAATAATCATGTTATGTAATCGTGCATGATTATTCTTAAATTATTCGGTGACAAAAATAAGTATAAAGCTATACACACGTATCTAATTTATAAATTATAAATGCCTTATATAAATAAAAAACAAGAAACAAGAAATTTATTATAAATAAAACAAGGTTTTATTAGAAAACTAGCATCTCTTTCCCCCCTCTCTCTCTCTCTTTCGCTAAAATTTTATAAGACAAGTACAAAACTTTTTATATTATTGTATAATAATTTATTGTATTATGTTTTGTAATGATTCAAGTCGATTTTCGACAACACGCGAAAAAAATTCAGTACGTTTTACAGATTGTTATCGAGAATTTATTACAGAATGCCTAAAACTTTTTATTTCAGAATCTCTTTGCCATGTCGTAATAGCCATAATTGAATATATGTATGTACATATAGTCGGCTTACTGTGAAATTCAACTGGTTTAAATCGTTTCACGAGATTGCGTCGCATTTTGTTTCACATATGTACGAAGGTCAAGCATCAATAGATTAAGAAATCAAGTAATCCGCGATCAAGATATTTTTGATAATGTTTAAATTAATTAAAAATTTGATATATAATTTGTAAATACGCAAATTTTATAAACTATTTATTATATAAAATTAAATTTATTTCCATATTTACATAAAAAATAAAATATTGTGCAAAAAATAAAAGAAGAATAAGAAGAAGAGCAACATAGAAGCCGGGAAGGGAAAGTTTCGTAATATTATTTTCTTACATTATGGTAATTTAAGGAGAAACAGACTATTGATTGATTACAATTGAATTTAGTGTAGGGTAGGTAGTCCAACAATGAACCATGTAAATTTCAGAGGCTTATATCTCTCTCAATTATTGAGTTGGAGATCTGTGTTTTTGCATACAGTTCATGAATTTAGTTGGCTACATACTGTATAAGATGACTTATAAGTCATTTTTCAAGTTTAGCCACAATTTCGATTTTTTTAAAACAATGTCAAATGGTTAATTGTGTACAGGGGTGTGTACACAATGAACCTAGCCATTTTTAACAATAAACCACATCTTTTATACTGTGAATTGTTAGTGTTATTTTAGTTTTACTATGTTTTAAAATGTATATTTAGGGAAGAGATAACTATAAGACATGATAAGTAAGGTTAGAATAGTATGACTTTAAATTAAAGCTAACTTAATTATATATGTTATGTTTTTATTATTTGAAGCTTACAATCAAATTATTATTTTTTATTAGACTTTTTCTCACTTAGATTATTATTTATTGTAGCAACTAGCCAGTTTAATAAAACTTATAACACAGATAACTGTAGTAAAAAACAAAATTGTTCATTGTAGACCATATAACATTTTTTACGATAATCTCTAAAAAATACGGTAAAATAATGCAATAGAAGAAAGTTGCTTACAGAATTATAAAGCCAAATATACATACAAAATTATAGAATAATGAAAAAAATAATAGATATAACAATAAAAACATGAAAAATACGTAAAACTTACGAAAAAAACTTAGTTTGTCACCCAAAAATCACAAAATGTGGCCTCAAACGGCCGTCCTTCGCGCGATTTGCCGATCGATTGGGAAGCCGAAAAGGGGTTCAAATGCGAGCTGTTGCATGACAACAAGCACAATCTAGCAACATTACATTTATGAAATATCGCAATGGTTCATAGTGTATTACTGGTTCATTGATGGACTACCTACCCTATATTATGATAGATTTAAGTCAGTTTCGGAAAAGATAGATAAACTTTAAAAGAGATAAATTTCTTTTTTTAAGTTGCTTACATTTAATTATTATTATTACTTACATTAATAGCTGCTTAAATTAATAAATTATGAAATAAATTATTACTATTTTTGTAGAAATCAAAAACATCGTAACAAAATGACAATAAACAAAAAGATGTTTCAAGATTTGGATACATGCTTCTAGAAATGATTCTTAGTACATTTATAATAATCGTTCCAGTGAAAAAATTCTGACTAATTTCATTATATATACAGGATGTCCCATTTTAAAAAACGCACCTCGATAATTCTTCAACGAAGCATTTTCAGCAAAAATCTTTCAGACAAAAGTTGTACGGTTTCGAGGGGCACATAAGATGGTGTCATTAGTTTGACCTTGGATAGACGTTTGAAGATCACGTGAAGGTCACCTTCAATTTCTTAAATGAAAACCTCTATTTTTCAATGCATATTCTTGTAGCTAATCTCGAGAGCTTTACAAAACACTATAATAAAGTATTTTTTCATTAAGAACTTTTGGAATTATTTGGCTTGAAAGTTCTAGTATTTTGACATAAAATACAAAATATCTTGTAAAACATTAAGTTTTCGGTAATGTTACCTTAATATTTTTATGCACAGAATAATGAGACGAATCAATTGGTATGAAAAAAAGACATATTTATTTAATTATTTAGTTACAGAATAAAAATTATGAATATTATTGTTTATTTTGTTGAAAATGTAATATGAAAAGGTTTGTTTTACATAAAGATGTTTTAAAAGAATAAAATATTCATATTTTCATTAATGTATTATTAGTCCCAAATTATATTGTGTATGCTGATTACAAAAATATAACTGTATTTAAAATATAACTGTATTACTTTTAATAATGTGTGTTTTATTTACTATTTTCTTCACAATTTAATAATTTATTCTTTAACATAAAATCATTATTTTTTTATTAAAGGAGGATATCAATATTTCTCTTATTTTAATTCATTTTTAAAAGAATTTAATATTTACATACGCATGCACACGCATACGCATACGCACACACGTATGCACTCTCTCTCTCTCTCTCTCTCTCTCTCTTTCTCTCTCTTTCTGTTATTAAATCACATACTAGTAATAAAAGATGGACCAAATCTTTTTTTTTCTTCTTTTTCCTTTCTTCCTTCTTTACAACAGATAATAAAGAGAATAATAAAATAGATTATATTATTTTAGTACGTAAACATATTAAATTAATTATTTGGATAGAATTATATAGATATATTGAAATGAATTTGCTTGTCTTTACTTTAATACATTTTTTAAAGCAGTTTTTTCTTTCAGAGTTACTCTAATATATGTATGTATATATTTGAGTGAAAAGAATTTTTAGAAAAAGTGTATTATTTTATAAGCTGCATTATAAATTTCAATTTTAATTTTATTTAAGAAAATAATTAACTATTGTGGTTACGCTCTTCTGATATCAAATTGTATAATTTACAATTAACAACTAATCTAATCACTAACAGTTTAATAAATAACGAAATTAATTCTTTTATATAGAAATGTATCGCACTCTTTTATACCTTTTTCTTGAATTAACATACCTTATATTTCTCTTAGCTTCTTCTTTAATACAAAATGTTTTTATTAAAAATTATCGGCTGGCTTGTCAATAAGTTGGCGAACAGGTATGTTCAACATGGAATGGATGATGGCCGGTAAAAGTATCGTTGCTGCGTAGTAATCTTGGTGGCAGTCTTCGCTCCTGGCAGTCTTTAGATATTCTAATATCAAAAATGTAAAGTGATTTTGTGAAGATTAATAAGTTAAATTAAACATTATTACTTATAGATTAATAATAGAATATAATTAAATTACTTATGTAAATATAATAAGACTAATAAAAGTAAAATATTACCTAAGTTAAAAAAATAACAATAAACATTTTTTAATAGTAAAAAATAAAATAATTATAATAAATTGTACGTTTAATTTTCAATGAAATTTAACGAAAATTGTGGTTTACTTATAATTTCCATTAAATTTAAGCTATACTCCAGGAAAATTCTTAAAATTTAAAAAAAATTGTATAATTATCTAAATCTACTTAAAATTTATTGAAAATTTAATTTATTTGTTAAGGAGGTTCTGTTGCTTCATCGGGGGGAGTAGTAGGACGCGGGGGTTCTGGCAACAGCGCACTAGCGTTTGAAGTAGTGGGAGTGAAGGGGATTGCTCTGATTGGTCGCCGCGTGTATAGTGCATGAAGCTGCTCACGACCGTGGCAGTCTAGCAGACGAAAAATCAAGCAATTTATGCTTTAATAATATAATTAATTTTTCTACGAAATGTGCGGTAACCTTCCCCTTTCTTTCACTCATTTATTTGTAAATTATTAAGTTACATGTGCATATTTTTTTTTCCTTATCATTTGCATTTTTTCTTGCACTTATTTCATTCTGAAGGTGTGCAATATATCATTTCCCATAAGAACCTATGCTAAAAAGTACAATTTTTGGAGTAAATTTTTTTCAAAACGGGACGGTGAAAAATTCCCAAAAAATTCACATAATTCTATTTTGCATTCCAGAACAACATATTAAAATTTCATGAAACTGGCTGCATTTTTTTGTAGCGACGGAACCTCTTTAATATAAGAATCACTTACTCTTTCAACTCCATCTCTTTGAGGCGAACAGGTGATTCGAATGACGTATCGTCATGCGGGTACGAAGGTAAGGCTTCTAATATTCTTGGAGGAGGTTTCTTCGTAGTATTGATGAAAGAGTTATAGGTAGGTCGGTTAGGCTGCTCATCGTAGACCCAGCCACCGTGTATCGCCGATTTGCGCTGGTTCGGACTGTAGTTGCTTTCGCCGCGCATCGGCGTGCTACTTTGCAAATTCAGTGCGTTGAGCTGTAGATAGCCGCTCCCACCTGCAATCGGTCCCAAGTCTTCCGAGCCTCCTGATTTGCTCAGTCGATTTCCCGGTTCTGTAGCATTTGTATCATTTGATAACAAAAATTTCCAATTAAAAAATCTTAACAACAGTAGCATTTTTTTCGAAATTTAACAGTTTGTATATTATAATTGTAAATTTCAAAGTGATACAATACATATTTCAATTATCAAAATTGATTACTATTTAATTTAAAGTGCAGCTGACTCAATACACGATCTTGTAAGGTGTCTTAAATTCAAAATCATGATGTGATACTTTTATTAGTATTTTTAAGATAAAAAAAAGAAAAAATAATATATATATGTATATACTAGATTTTTCGCCCGCGCTTCGCGCGGGCTCAAAATCTATTCCCTTCTCCCCAAACTCACCCATTAATTAGAAGCACCAATAGAACCCCATGAAACCTCTAATTTTCAACCCCATAGTAATTATCCCCATAAAATTAGTGATCTTTTGGTATCAGTTTCATCAAAATCATCAACAAAAAATTAGAAAAATTTTGGCACTGGTTTCAAGAAAATTGATCCATTAATAAAAAATTAAACTTATCATCCAAAAATTAAAAAAATTTCTTAATTGTTTCTCGAAATTTGAATAATTTCCAAACCGGTTTCCAAAAAATCGGTAACGAAAAATTATCCTTAAAAAAAAATTCATCTTGATATCTCAAAGTTTGCGGAAATTGGAGCAATCACGCACATTTTTTTTTTTAACAGAAATCGGAAACCCCTTTACTATTAGCAATTTTTCTAATTCTATTACATTCTTTAGTTCTTTCTACCCCTATCTATATATATAATTTTTTAAGATTCAGTCAATTATTTCCCGAAAAATTGGAAAAATTTCGGAACCGGTTTCTAAAAAATCGGTAACGACAAATATAATTCTTTAAGATTCGGTCCATTAACGAATGAGTAGTTCGCGAACAGGTAGACAAACAGTCGGGTTTTATATTATAGTATGAAATATGATATATAACGAAAAATTATACACTTTACAGCAACCCCCGGGAAATTCTACCCCTACTTCATATACAATTCTTTGAAATTTGGTGAATTATTTCCGGAAAAATTGGAAAAATTTCGGAACCGGTTTCCAAAAAAATCGGTAACAAGAAATTATACCCTTTATAGCACTCCCCGGAAAATTCTATCCTTGTTTCATATACAATTCTTTAAGATTCGGTCAATTATTTCCCAAAAAATTGGAAAAATTTCTGATACCGGTTTCCAAAAAGATCGGTAACGAAAAATTATACACTTTATGGCATTCCCCGGGAAATTCTACCCCTACTTCATATACAATTCTTTAAAATTCGGTCAATTAATTCCCGAAAAATTGAAAAAATTTCTGATACCAGCTTCCAAAAAGATCGGTAACAAAAAATTATATACTTTATAGCACTCCCCGGAAAATTCTAACCCTGTTTCATACATAATTCTTTGAAATTCAGTTAATTATTTTTTAAAAAATTAGAAAAATTAGAAAAACCGGTTTCCAGAAAATCGGTAACAAAACAACAACTGTGTCGCAAGCAACACGTAGAACTACGTCAACTGTCACTGATGATGATTGACGTGATCAAGGAAGGCCAAGGCCCACACCGGGCTGTAGCGCCGAGTTCATCATCAGTGACAGTTGACGTAGTTCTACGTGTTGCTTGCGACATAGTTGTTACTGTGCCCTTTTTTGTTTTTTGTTTTTGTTTTTGTTTGTTTTTTTGTTTGTTTTTGTTTGTTTTTTGTTTCTTTTGTTTGTTTGTTTTTTGTTTTTGTTTATTTTTTAAGCAACAACGTAGAACTACGTCAACTGTCACTGATGATGAACTCGGCGCTACAGCCCGGTGTGGGCCTTGGCCTTCCTTGATCACGTCAATCATCATCAGTGACAGTTGACGTAGTTCTACGTGTTTGCGGCACAGTTGTTACTGTGCCTGTTTGATTTTTTCAAACATAAATTTATTTTAAAGAAATAAAACAATAAATGTTTTTCTATATTTACTTTTATGTCAGAAAGCATAAGATACTCATATAATTTAAGTTAGAATACCCACGCTACTCATCTTCAGTATTCTTATCGCTGATTTCTATTTTGCTTTTCTTAATTAAAAAAATTAAGTTATACGTACTGTTCTATCGCAAAATTCAATGCAGCGTTTACTAAAAGGAATTTAGCTAAACTTTCAAACGCTACTATATCGAAACGGTAACAAATAGAGAGTTTGGTCGGGATTTTTCATAAAAGGGACTCCTTAAGCTTTAAAATGAGATGTCATTTATTAGTCTACGATTAATAGTTTCGAAGATCTAAACGTTCAAAGTGAGACATGTTTTCGTTGAATCTACAAGAAATTTTGCGAAACTTTAAAACGCTACTATAACGAAACGGAAAAAAATAGAGAGTTCGGTCTGGATTTTTCATAAAGGGGACTTCTTAAGCTTTAAATTGAGATGTCAATGATTACTCTACGATTATTAGTTTCGAAGATATAAACGTTCAAAGTGTGACATGTTTTCGTTGCATCTACAAGAAATTTACCTAAACTTTCTAACGCTACTATATCTAAACGGAAAGAAATAGAGAGTTCGGGCTGGATTTATCATAAATGGGACTTCTTAAGCTTTAAAATGAGATGTCAATGATTACTCTACGATTATTAGTTGCGAAGATCTAAACGTTCAAAGTGTGACATATTTTCGTTACATCGTTGCATCCGTGGATACCCCCCATACCGCGGAGAAAGACGTAGTTCTACGTCAAAAAAACTATACACATCATGGCACTCCCCGGGAAATAGTATGATAGTATGATATGACTAGACCACACTGCCTCCTCCCTATTTCATATATATAATTCTTTAAGATTCGGTCAATTATTTTCCGAGAAATTTGAAAAATTTCTGAACCGGTTTCCAAAAAGATCGGTAACGAAAAATTATACACTTTATTGCACTCGCCGAAAAATTTTACCCCTACTTCATATACCATACTTTGAAATTCGATTCACTAACGAATGAGTAGTTTTCATAACCGATTTTTTTGAAACTGGTTTCCAAAAAATCGGTAACGAAAAAGTAAAAATAAAAATAAAAATTATTTAAATAATTCAGCTTGATATCTCAAAATTTGCGGAAATTAGAACAATCACGTACATTTTTTTTAACAAAAATCGGAAACCCTTTTATTATTAACAATTTTTCTAATTCTATTACATTCTGATTCATTAATGAAAAATTATCCATTAATGAAAAATTAAACTTATCCTCCAAAAATTAAAAAAATTTTGGCTCTGGTTTCAAGAAAATCGGTCTATTAATACTTATTATTTCTCTAAAAATTTGAAAAATTTTGAAACCGGTTTCCAAAAAATCGGTAACGAAAAATTATCCATAAAAATTATCCATAAAAAAAATTTAGTTTGATATCTCAAAACAAAACGGTAACGAAAAATTATACACTTTATAGCAATCCCCGGAAAATTCTATACTCCTAGCTGTTTCATATATAATTCTTTAAGATTCGGTCAATTAATTCCCGAAAAATTGGAAAAATTTCGGTACCGGCTTCCAAAAAATCGGTGACGAAAAATTATATACTTTATAGCATTCCCCGGAAAATTCTACCCCTGTTTCATATATAATTCTTTAAGATTCGGTCAATTATTTCCCGAAAAATTGAAAAAATTTCTGAACCGGTTTCCAAAAAGATCGGTAACTTAAAATTATACACATCATGGCAATCCCCGGAAAATTCTATTCCTACTTCATATACAATTCTTTGAAATTCGGTCCATTAACGAATGAGTAGTTCGCCGACAGACAGACAGACAAACAGACAGACAGACAAACAGACAGACAGACAAACAGTCGGGTTTTATATTATAGTATGATATATAATATTGAAAAAACTGTCTAGTCGTTGGAGTCAGAGAAGTAGTAAGCATTTTGTGTAGGTTTTTTGGCAAGTTTCCTGCGTAGAGCTGACTTTTTCTTTATATACGGTGGCATCAAACTGATTTTGAGTTCGTTGCAAAATCAATGTGATGAGTTTCTTTTGTCCCCTCAATTCTTTAACCTTTTTTTTATTTGGGGCCTTTACTTTATCCTCGGCAGCGTTTGAAATAGAAAATACTCAATAATTTAAGACAAACTCATATATTTAACTTGACGTGTATTTTTAAAATAAAAATTTGGTGACGATTCTTGAATCGCAGGATGAAGTAGTTGCTCGTAGGTCACTTTTTTACGGTAGCGAGTGAGAGCCCGAACATTTATTCCAAAGTTTAACACTGTTTTTACGAAAAGATTCTCGCTCAATTTGTAGTTACGCACCATTATCTATTTATAAAAGAACAATTCGTCATTGAAGTGTGGACACATTGCCCCATCAAAAATAGGACAGATAGCCCCGACCACGTTTTTCAGTCTGTAACATGTTGCCAATTTTAGATAATGCGAAATTAAGATTTGACGCTTCTCACACCTGATAACTATATATTAATTGATAATATTATGAATTGCTTACTTTAATTTGAGTTAAACTACTGTCGCACAGCAAATTTTTCGACCGTCGAAAAATGTGAATAATTGTTTTCGCTTTTCTTTTAACGTATATAGCGTCTGCGAGAGGCATCGCAAGAAAACAAACAACATTTAAATATCTTACGTAGGGCATTTTTCAACTACTTGTTACAATGGTAGAGACATCTGTCTCTTAAAACTTGAGATAGCAGTACTGTGGACACATAGCCCCCGTAGACAAATAGCCCTGGTCTCCCCTATATATATATATATATATATATATATATATATATATATATATTTTAATAGAAAATCAAAAGTGAAGCGTGGCATCGGTTTGTCTCAACAGCTTCTTGGAGCAGACTGCGATTTTCTTAAGTAACAATAAATAAATAATTATTCAATTTCATCGCTACAATATGATAATATATTCAAGTCATATAATAAACAAATATTTGTTATAAAATAAATATTTATTTCGTATATGTATTTTTACGGAATTTTATATCTATTCTAATTATACAGGGTGTTCCGGGTTAAACGGCCAAACTTGAATTTAAGATCACAAAACAAACAAAATTTCCTTTCGAGGTGCTCGCAAACGCTTCGTTTAAGAGATGTTTACTCCTGAAGTTACAGAACTAGGTATTGAGAATAATTAATTTCAAAATAATGTAGGTTTATCCTCTTTATTGCTTTACAGTACTCAAAATTTACCGTAATCAAAATTAAAATAATTATCCTTTTTACTGCTAAACAGTAATCAAAATTTACAATAATCAAATTTAAACAATTATTCTTTTTACTGCTTAATAGTAATCCAAATTTATAGTAGCCAAAATTAAAATAATTATTTTCTTTACTACTAAACATTAATCAAAATTAAAATAATTATTCTCTTTACTTCTTAACAGTGTTGGGCATATATTTTAAATAACAAATAAAATATTTTATTCGTTATTCGTGAATAACGAATAGTTCGATTATTCGTTATTCGAATAACAATCACAAGTAATTTATTCGTAATTCGTAATTTTTATTCGACAATATAACGAATAAAAAAATAGTCGATCACGAAAAATGATGCACCAATGGAAAATTAATGTTTACTTTACTCGTAAACGTAAATTATAATTTATGAATTAGTATTTTTAATATATTAAAAATAAATTTATACAAATAATTTATACGTTAAATTTACAATTTTATAAATTTTTTAGAATAAAAAAATTTATACGTTAAATAAATTAAAACGAAGAAATTAAATAAAGGACCCTGCACAAACCTTATGGATTTTGGCCTTCAGTGAAATTGGCTGAAACTGTAATAGACTAGTTGGTACATGGGGCAAGTTGGTACATGGTAATTATTGTGAAAATGACAAAAGATAATATTATATAAAAAATATAGTAGGGGAGACCGGGGCGAAGTCGTCACTATTTTTTTCATGCCGATTTTTAACAACAAAACAAATAATTTTAATAAAATGTGGTATATTATTGTAAAGAGTGAACCCTTAACTACAAAATTTATAAGGACATTTTTGGTCTACGTCGCTTTTTTCAACTGGTATAGAGTGAAAACAAAAAATTATATACTTTATAGCACTCCCCGGAAAATTCTACCCCTGTTTCATACATTATTCTTTGAAATTCGGTTAATTATTTCCTGAAAAATTAGAAAAATTAGAAAAACCGGTTTCCAGAAAATCGGTAACAAAAAACTATACACATCATGGCACTCCCCGGGAAATAGTATGATAGTATGATATGACTAGACCACACTGCCGCCTCCTTCCTCCCTATTTCATATATATACTTCTTTAAGATTCGGTCAATTATTTTCCGAGAAATTTGAAAAATTTCTGAACCGGTTTCCAAAAAGATCGGTAACGAAAAATTATACACTTTATTGCACTCGCCGGAAAATTTTACCCCTACTTCATATACCACACTTTGAAATTCGATCCACTAACGAATGAGTAGTTTTCATAACCGATTTTTTTGAAACCGGTTTCCAAAAAATCGGTAACAAAAAAGTAAGAATAAAAATAAAAATTATTTAAATAATTCAGCTTGATATCTCAAAATTTGCGGAAATTAAAACAATCACGTACATTTTTTTAAACAAAAATCGGACACCCCTTTATTATTAACAATTTTTCTAATTTTATTACATTCTGATTCATTAATGAAAAATTATCCATTAATGAAAAATTAAACTTATCCTCCAAAAATTAAAAAAATTTTGGCACTGGTTTCAAGAAAACGATCTATTAATACTTATTATTTCTCTAAAAATTTGAAAAATTTTGAAACCGGTTTCTAAAAAATCGGTAACGAAAAATTATCCATAAAAAAAATTCAGCTTGATATCTCAAAATTTGCGGAAATTGGAGCAATTACGTACATTTTTTTAAACAGAAATTGGAAACTCCTTTATTATTAGCAATTTTTCTAATTCTATTAGGGGAGACCGGGGCAAACTCAACACCGGGGCAAACTTGACACTAGGCTTTTTGCCAATTTAAATATATCGTAGAAACTTGTCTTTCCTACTGTAAATGCGTCTTTATGTGCCAGTATTGTAAGAAATAAAAGGTGCGTATTCATATTTCCCGGCAACTGGCGCTGCCTGCTATGTACGAGTAGAGTTCCTCTAGTAAGAGTTAGGACACCATCCGCCATTAATAGGGAATTATGCGAACGATCGAGAGAGACAGCAAGAGACAGCCTCCCCACTCGTACTTTTCATGGGTCTGTGTCTCACTCCCACTTATAGGTTTGTCTCACTCCCACTAACGTCTTCTCTATAAATGGCGGAACCAATCAGGAGTCAGACCGGGGTGTCCTAACTCTTACTAGAGGAACTCTATGTACGAGCGTTGGGGTAACCTCGCCGACTAGAGGCGTTAGTGTCCGCGCTAGCCAATGAGGTTGGCGAACAGCTGTGATTGGTCGAGAGAGCTGAGGCGATACCTCGCGCGCGTTAACGTGAAAATGTAACGGTCGTGTGCAAGTTCGAGCATGTTCTGGCTCGGTCCGGGCGTGTTCTGAGAGAAGTGTTCGAAATCCCGAAGCGATCGGACGTGCGTCGGAGGGCTTAGGCCTATTGTACATCTTCCCGGCGTTTCTCCGTAATAAACCGAATTGATCGTAAGTCCGTGCAAAGGGCTTCACGCGTTCAATGTAACGAGAGGAAATATACGGTTGATAATTAAAGTGTTATCCGAGACGTATTTCATCCTCCTTCCTTTCCGCTCGTATCCTACGTATTCTTCGCGACGTTTAAACTCGTGTTACGTGGACGGAGCCATCCTGAACCTCTTTCAAGATAGTTAACCAAATATTAACAATCAAGTAAATTACAGTATTATCAACGGAATTTGGTAACATTCTGAGTTATAGTGTAATTTTTAACGCAACATAAGCGTTTTTGATAGTGAAAAGTAATTTTTCTGATCTCTCGAAAATGTCTACTCTTTCATCGAGCTTTACTCTTGCGATTCTACCGGTAAGTGATTTTGATGGGAAATTCGATGCTTTATACGAATCCAATAATACTTTTTGCATATTTTCAAAATTTTTATATTTTTGGAGTAACAAAAGTAAAAAACGACGTTCGGGGCAAAGTCGACACGCTGTTTTATTGGCTCCCAATAATAAACGATGCTTGTGATGGCCCATGACAAATGTGTGCGCACGTGTAATCGCGAATTTACTTGCATAAATTGTTTTTCAGACATGAGTTTAGATGAAAATAATTAAATGTTCAACAATTTTTGTTCTCATTATTTCCAATGATTGTTTTACTTAATTCCAAATTTTTGTATTTTCTAAATACACGATAAACAAATGTATATTTAGTTTCAGACAATAAAAAATAAGTTCCAGATCAAATTGTGTCGATCAGGCAAAGTGTCGAGTTTACCCCGGCATTTTTCAATTTGAAAATTTGTCTTTGCGCCACTTTTCCTTTCCTGGGGCAAAACTAAGCGACGTACATACAGCAAAATTTCCTTAAGCAATTTTGTACCTGAAGGAACGCTCTTTAAATGTGTACCATTAAATTTGCTTGAAAATTTTAATTAATTGTTGAAAATTGCCTTTGAAAAAATTGTGTCGAGTTTGTCCCGGTCTTCCCTACATTCTTTAGTTCTTTCTACTCCTATTTATACTAGTCTATACTATTATATAAAATTCTTACGGGTGGTGTGTGTTTGAACGTTTTTAACTTAAAAACTATTGGACTGAATTTTTACCAAAAGTATATAAAATAGGGGTAGAATTTTCTGGAAAGTGCTATAGAGTGTATAGTTTTTTGTTACCGATCTTTTTGGAAACCGGTATCAGGAATTTTTCCAATTTTTCGGGAAATAATTGACCGAATAAGTATTGTATATAAAACAGGGGTAGAATTTCCTGGGGAGTGCCATAAAGTGTATAATTTTTCGTTACCGATCTTTTGAGAAAATATTAGAAAAGATGATAAAGAAGAAAATTGTAATGTGGATGTGGAGGCTAATAACAAATTAAAGTGTAGAAAGGCTGATAATCATGAATAATAATTGTACAATTATTTAATATAATTATACTGAATAAAAAATATATTGTGCAATTTTAAAAGGAATTTTTTCAGTTATATATATCTGTGAAAGGAAAAACATTTTATCTAATATAAGATTATCATTAAAAATTTGGATAAATGGAAAGAAAAATTTGCACATTCATGATTTTGCAATCTATATAGATAAGATTATCATTAAAAATTTGGAATTGATATTCGTAATTTGCATCGCGACCGAGCAATCTCAAAATTCCCGAAAAAACATTCGGGTAAACCAAGGGATGATGTCGCTGATCGGTAAGTGAAATATCGAGAAAGCAGAAATGACTCAATAGTGTGAAACTCGAGTAGAAAAAGACCGGTTACGACATGTTTAATCCATGAAAACATTTATGCGGTCCGATTTGAAATTAGAGGCATTTAGTTATGATTCAAATTACGAATATCAATTTCATCCGAGAGTAATAATTGGGAAAATGGATCCAATATGTGATCATTGTCCAGCAAAAAAGTTTAAAACTTAAGGGGTAACGCCATTCTAGAGTCCCAAAAAAAGCCAATTTTTGATAATTTTTTTCAGAAATACAATAATCATAAATGAAAATCGGTTTAATTCTATTTATTATCTATATATTAAAGTATAAAAAAAATTTTTATTAATTTTTTATTGACAAAATGGCGGCGCCAGAGCCATTGATCCAAAGTGCCTTTTTGCGGAAGTCGTCTAACGGGCGGAATCGAAGCTCCTATAATTTCTGAGTTGGAACAAAAATTCAAAGATTTTTGAAAAATATATAAGATTTTCTATAGAAGTATCTATGGGAATTGCGAAATATCATTTTATGTAAGAATGGTGCATGTTGGAAAAAAATGTTTTATTTTTCGCTAAAAAATTTCGCACAAAATTGTTTATAAAAAAAAGTTTTGTTCAACTTATCGCAAAATCCATAGGTAGGGTAGACCGGGGCACGTTGTCACACGGGGCACGTTGTCACATCGGCTTTATTTAAAAAACTAATAACCAGAGGGCAGCACCCGTCATTCCCAAAACGTGTTAGTGTATGCCCATCTTTGGTGTGTTTACAGTGTTGAGATTGCTCCAGCCGTGTTGACGTAAAATCAACTTGAAAGTTTTTTGCGACCGTAAGTAAAATTTTATTGTCTAACATTCAACGTACTGGACATGAAGCTTATGTTTTTTCAGAATAGACCTTTATATTATCTTAAAGTATGTACTTTTACCTACCGCGTGCAATACCTAACCTTATGAATATCTCAAACGTGTCGGCCATGAGGCTGTTTGGAGTAAAAAAATGCCCTCGGGGCACGTTGTCACGAATTTTAATGTCATAGGTGCAATTGGGATATGGTGCGCTCCTACAAACGGAAAACTGCGAGAGCCGCAGTAGTCGATCTAGAAGTAATTCGTCTTGCTGTTAACGATCAATAAGTTGCGCATTCGAGTGGAATTTTTGTATTTAGATTAAGACGAAAACTTCGTGCTTTTTGTACTTTTTTGAAATAAAATAAATGTTTCTGTGAAGGATTTTACTTTTTTACATTGCAGCGCACTATAATATATTGATATTTACGTTGAATATAGTTTGGATAACATTTTGCATGCAATTACATTTGATGTGACAACTGTAGAGTAACAATCACACAAAATTCGATACTGTCCAATTGAAGCTGAGGGTTCACTCGAAATTTTGGCATATCACAGTACTCTCAAATATTGAATGTAAAAAATACAAAAAATATTGAAAAAAATGTGTGACAACGTGCCCCGGTCTACCCTACTTCTAAAGATAATGTTATTGTAAAGTTTCACTCAAAATTTCAAGTCAATCGGATAAAAGGTGTTCGAGTTCTGATTCCGCCCGATTTTAAAAAAGCGATTTCGAGAAAAACGCGTTTAAAGTTTCAGTTAACATTCACAGATGCATTCCGCGCCGGCAGACGGATTACGAAAAAGGGATAATAGAGATTTTTCCGAGCTTTGAAACCAAGTGTACCTTATTTCTAAGACCTTAAAACATCGTTTAAGTAAAAAAAATTTTTTTCGATTTTGTGAAAATTCTAGTGTCGTTACCCCTTAAGCACCTAGAATGTGTTATTCATGCGGAAAAGTTAAACTACCGTCTTTAAATCAACCACCCGACACACTCCTTATGTTTGTCCACAATAAGGATATTGAAACACAAATGAAGTCGTTTTAAGAAAAACGACTCCCGGGCGAAGCCCGGGTAACCACCTAGTTTCATATACAATTCTTTGCGATTCGGTCAATTAATTCCCGAAAAATTGGAAAAATTTCTGATACCGACTTCCAAAAAGATCGGTAACGAAAAATTATACACTTTATAGCACTCTCCGGAAAATTCTACCCCCGTTTCATATATAATTCTTTAAGATTCGGTCAATTATTTCCCAAAAAATTAGAAAAATTAGAAAAACCGGTTTCCAAAAAGATCGGTAACAAAAAACTATACACTTTATGGCACTCCCCGGGAAATTCTACCCCTATTTCATATACTTTTGGTAAAAATTCGGTCCACTAACGAATGAGTAGTTCGCGGACAGACGGACAGACAGACGGATAGACAAACAGTCGGGTTTTATATAATAGTATGATTCGCGGACAGACGGACAGACAGACGGAGAGACAGACAGACAGACAGACAGACAGACAAACAGTCGGGTTTTATATTATAGTATGAAGTATGAAGTATGATATATGGAAACCGGTTCCGAAATTTTTCCAATTTCTCGGGAAATAATTAACCCAATCTTAAATAATTATATATGAAATAGGGATAGAAAGAACTAAAGAATGTAATAGAATTAGAAAAATTGCTAATAATAAAGGGGTTTCCGATTTCTGTTTAAAAAAATGTACGTGATTGCTCCAATTTTCGTAAATTTTGAGATATCAAGCTAAATTTTTTTTATAATTTTTATGGATACTTTTTGTTACCGATTTTTTGGAAACCGGTTTCGAAAAAATCGGTTATGAAAAATTATACACATCATGACGTCTGTCTGTCTGTCTGACCGCGAACTACTTATTTGTTAATGGACCGAATCTTAAAGAATTATATATAAAACAGGGGTAGAGTTTTCCGGGGATTACCATAAAGTGTATAATTTTTTGTTACCGATTTTTTGGAAGCCGGTACCGAAATTTTTCCAATTTTTCGGGAATTAATTGACCGAATCTTAAAGAATTATAGTGATCTAGATTGCCTGGAGATCGGTATTTTCTCTTGACGTTATTCGATGCGGTTGTAAATGACAACGTTTTTAAACAAGGAACACCTAAACAACAAGGAAACAAGGAAGAATTAAAGAATGTAATAGAATTAGAAAAATTGTTAATAATAAAGGGGTTTCCAATTTCTGTTTAAAAAAATGTACGTGATTGCTCTAATTTCCGCAAATTTTGAGATATCTGATTAAGCTGATTTTTTTAATGGATAATTTTTATGGATAATTTTTTGTTACTGATTTTGGAACTGGTTTCCAAAAAATCGGTTATGAAAAATTATACACATCATCGCCATCACCGAAAAATTTGAAACCGGTTCCAAAATTTTTCTAATTTTTCAGGGATGGCGACGATAAGTTTAATTTTTCAGTAATGGACGTATTTTCTTAAAACCGATGCTATTTTTTTCAGTTTTCTATGCCTTTTTAAAAAAGTCTGTATGTGTGTATATATTCCACTCGCTAAGGATGATTCAAAAAAAGGATGTGTGGTGGAGGCCAATTTTTCATATGGGTTTAATATTTCATTAATGTACCAATTTTTGAAAACTGCAGGTGCTAAAATTTTTCTGATTGCGAACTATTCATTCAATTAATTTACCGATTTTCTTAAAAACAGTGCCCAAATTTTTCTAATTTTTTGAGAATGGCGAAGATGTGTATAATTTTTCATAACCGATTTTTTGGAAACCGGTTGCAAAATTTTTCTAATTTTTCGGGGATGGCTACGATGAGTTTAATTTTTCAGTAATAGACGTATTTTCTTAAAACCGGTGCTATTTTTTCAGTTTTCTATGCCAATAATAAGTATTAATGGACCGATTTTCTTGAAACCAGTGCCAAAATTTTTTTAATTTTTGGAGGATAAGTTTAATTAATGGATAATTTTTCAGAGGGTAAAAGCGCGCAAAGCGCGGGCGAAAAAAAAAGAATAAATGAATTGATATTAAAACAGAAAGGCAGCAAATGTAAAACTAAACCCGGTAGAATTTTTAAACAAAATAGAAAAAAGGAGGAACAGAAAGAAAATAAAATGAAAGAAAATGAAAGAGAGTCAATAATGGCGGGTCAGCGGAGGGTAAAAACACGCGAAGCGCAAGCAAAAATAAAATTTAAAGACTTTAATATAGGGGATTACATTTTTGAAATATTTGACAATATGCTAATCTGCATCTATAATATTATCTATTATTTATTATTTATTAAAAAAGAATTCGATGATGTAGGTTAGAGTTTGAGGAGAAAGAACATCAAATTTGGTGCTCCTAATTAATGGGTGAGTTTGGGGAGAGGGGAACAGATTTTGAGCCCGCGCGAAGCGCGGGCGAAAAATCTAGTATATATATATATGCGTATACACATATACGCACACATATCGCTCATTTGCTACTACAACAACGTAACTTAAAAATTGTCATTTTAGAGTTGTTTGCAAAAGAAAGGTGAGAATTTAATATATATTGAATAAAGAGCTAATACACGGAGAAAAAGTTATAGTTGCTACAACAGAATAATAATGTTATTTTTCGTTCATCAATGCAAAAGGGTTATGGAAACCATAGTACTCTGCGATTGAACTGAACTCTCACAATCAGTACTGTACCGTGCAACTATATCTTATAGATCTCTCAACCATACTATTTATACTGCAGACTGCCACTTTAGAGAGAGTACCAATAATCCTGAGGTAACTATATATGAGGGTATTGTAACCGAATGTTATTTATAGTAAGAACTATACAATTATGAGAACCGTACAGATGAGCATATCTTAGCTACATTTAATGTAATATCAATGTAACTTGAATTCACATACATTTCTTTTTTAATCATAGAAAATGTTGTTGTAACAACCGTAGCAATTTTCTCCGTGTTGGGTTGGTTACACGGGGATGTTTTTTAGCCGGTGCAAGCCCGACATAACCCTGGAGACCGGCTCCAGGGTATGCATTAGGCATTTTCATCCCCAACGCAAAACAAAAAAATATATATATATCCGAGGTACGAAAGTAATGCCTCCTGATTTTTTTTTTCAGAAAATTTTATTCCTGGAACTTTTACTGGGTGTTTAGATGAGTTTAATCTTACATCTTTATGGTGTACATTTATTATTTTTCCACATAATAATCATCTCTTTCTATACACTTTTACCATCTGTGAATAAGACGCAGTATACTCGTACGGTAAAAGTCTTTTGCTTTTATTTGTGAAAGCTCGATCAACACTTTTCTTTAGCTCATCGTCACTCGTCTGTAGAATTTGACCTGACAAAAATTTGAATAATGAGGTTTTTCTTCTTCATGACAACGCACGGCCCTACATCAATCTGCGGATGAGAGAGGCAATTGCTGAACTGTAATGGACTGTTCTTCCTCATCCTTCTCATAGTCCGGATCTGGCGCCTCTTCGGCCTATTGAAAGATACACTTTGTGGACACCAATTTTTAGATGCCGATGAGCTAAAGAAATGTGTTGATCAAGCCCTTAAGAATAAAAGCAAAGACTTTTACCGCACGAGTATACAGCGTCTTATTCACAGATGGTAAAAGTGTATAGAAAGAGATGGTGATTATGTGGAAAAATAATAAATGTGCACCATAAAGATGTAAGATTAAACTCATGTAAACGTCAAAGTTCCAGGAATAAAATTATGTGAGAATAAAATTAGGGGGCATTACTTTTGTACCGACCCTTGTATATAGCTAGATACTCTTATTCCTCTACAGTTATTACTTCAAAATTGCATTAAAAAATAATATAACAAAATTTTAATGGTTCAAAACATTCAAGTTTATTCTCTAGAAAACTTTGTTTTTTTTGAGTTGTGTCATTGTTGCAGCAAATAAGCGAATTAAATAGTAGCGTACACATAAATATAAACATATAATACTCGCGCGCGCATATGATATAATCTTACCGAAAGTCTTCGCTTCCCTTGCGTGTGCTAGAAGAGTATCCACTCTGCTTCTTCGAAAATAAGTGTTCACGGCATTCCAGCCGTTTTTTTCCTGTATATCTCGTCTACCGTCTTCTTCGTTATCGTTATCTTGATCACTATCATTCTCGTCATTGCTACTATTATTATTATTATTGTTATTGTGATCCTCCTTGGAGGAAATACCGGTGAGGTGAAGAATATCCGCCCGCGCCGTGGGGGCGGCCGGAGGTAGAGGTATATGAGGGGACACATCCGGCAAGCGCCATCGTCCTAGCTCATCGCACCAGGTCGCTGCCTCTCTCATCGCTGCAATATCTCGAAAGAGGCAGCCAGGACGAAGATAGGGTACCATGAGGTCGCACAATTGGGACGTTAACAGTTCTCTTCGAAGGAGCTCGCGACGTTCGGCGTCCCAGGATGCCTGGAGATCTGCTGCCTCAGCTTCTAATTGTTTTACTCGCTTCGCCATCTTCTTCAGTGCATCTTCTGTCGATCTGTTATTTTAAATATAGTGATCAATAGTGATCATTTATTTATTATTAATAAAAATATACTTATTAAAATTTATAGAGACATAAATAAGTTGTACATAAAAAAGACATAAAAAAGTGAATATTTTGTTTTTCAATCTCGAGCTAGTATTTCTTTTTTTCTATTATATTTATATTATTACTATCCTTCATCTGTTATTCCCTTTTAAACATAATTTTATTTTACATTATTCTGTTTGAATATTACTTTTTTTAAACAAAAAACAATTATTTTTTTAATGATTAAATTTTTATTAAAATAGAAAAAAATAACGTTTTAAAATATTTTTTAAAATAGTGCGGTTTTTCAAATGATTTTAGTCTTCGGATAAATTATATACAAATAAACATTAATGAATATTGTACAAACCTCAGTTGGCCGTATACTTGGAAGACACTACCATTGGCATCGTTGGCTTCCAGCGCCCCTACAAGAACTTCTAGCTTCTTTCTTCTTTTCTCCCTCCTTTTTTTCAGTTCCGCATTACCGATCTCTTCTCCACCAATCGTCAGTTTCTCCAACCTTCTTAGAACGTCTTGTAAAGCTGCCTCTCTTTTCTTTCTTCTTCTTTCCATTCGTTCTTTATCCAACTCATTCATCTTCTCACATTCTTGACTGAGATTTTCAGTTTTGTCAATATTGTTCGTCATGTTTAATCCCGATTCGTAACGGAATTTCAGAGCTTCTAGTTCCTCTTTTAGTTTTTGAGCTGATAAATTTGAACTCTCGCACTCTTTCCGTAGCCTCTCCACCTTTAATTATATTTATATCTTTCTTATTGTTATATATTGTATGTACAATTTGTATCGTGTATGCAAGTGAAAAGTATCAAATGTATTTTGAAGTTAAATTAAAAAAATATGCAACTCTTTTTTTACAAAGAAATAGATAAATAGAAGATTGTTTATATGTATATTGAATATACAAATTATATTCTAAAAATTTATAATTAAATTTATATAAAACTATATTAGCAATATATAATTAATAATAATAACAATAAATTTATAGAATGACTGTACAAGAGATATTTGTAGAATAATTAATAAGAACATTTATATACATATATATATATTTGTAAAATTAAAAAGTATAATAGAAAAATTATACGATTATTGCATCACCTCGTCGGAATATTGTTTCTCTCTTTCTTCCTCCGCATCTTTTTGGAAGTCCGATCCAGCGTTTAATGGGTCGCTGCAGTCAAGCAACTTCCTTAAACGTTGAAGTTCTAATTGATATTGTCTAAGAAGAGCGTCTTTAGGGTCTTCATTGACGATCGGCTTATTCTTGATGCAACGAGCTCGGGCAGCATAGCGCAGAGTGCTGAGGGTCTCTTCAGCGTCGATGTCACTTGGGCTTACGCAGGCGATCATCAAAGTTCTGGCATTCCCACCCAGACTGTCTCGCAGCAGTCTCGTCAGTTTACTATCTCTGAGAAGAATCATAGTACCTTTAGTTTATAATTATTATTAATAATAAATTTTATTTTGTTCTTTTCGATAATTTGTAAAATCTTAAGAAAGTGGAATCTGCGTTAAAGAATTATGTGTGTGTATAAATAAGTATAATATTATAAATAATATTGTATTTTATTGCATAATAATTAAATCATCTAAGACAGATAAGTCAAAATTGAATTGCAATTGCAGTGTTTCTTAATTCTTATGGGGTTTTCAACGTTTGGACATAATTTTCAAATGAGAAAGTTAAGTAAATACAATTTTTGATTATACGTAAATAATGTAAAATGAAAACTTCATCAAGTAGTGGTGTAAATCAGAAAAAATAAAACTGAAAGTTCATGAAAAATTATGTAAAAATGATTTTGCATAATACCTGTAAGGGACATGTCTTCCATTTCCGGCAGCTAACGCACTAATGACATTCCCTAATGCCGATAAACTCAGATTGATACTGGCAGCTTCTTTCAAACGATCTCCCGTAGCTCCAGTCCTGGTTTGCCTTTCGGATCCAGCTAGATCGACTAAATGCAATCGACCTCTTCTGATAGCATTACCACGTTTATCATCGTCATTGATGGCAATCGCCTCGAGTGACAGAGTTAAAACAGCATGACTCCTCGAACTGGCAGCGTTCATCTTCGTCGCGGCTGCGGCTCTCCTTTGATCGCCCTGTTGAACCAACGCGGCGCATTCGGTCGCGTCTTTGACGGTGACCTCGCGCAATCCACCCGCGACGTAGGTACCTTTCGTAGGGTCCTCTTTCAGTGTCAGGGTTTCCCCAGTGTCGTCTTGTAACAAATCTCGTAATCGCTCGTTGTAGATCTCGAGGTAACTGAGCAACGCCAAATACCTGAACGTAGAAAATGTAATAATAAGCATTTGAGAAGAAATATATAATCTATATAATATGTAAAGAACTTTTATATTTCTCTCTTAAAATTGAATAACTTTTGTATAAGTTGTTTTCGTTGTGTAAATCGATTCGTGTTTAAACAATATGATTCAAAACACATGTTTGTCCTTAAAATTCCTTAATTCTAATCTAACGATTTTTTTCTTTTCTAAAATTTTGTACAAAGCTTAGTGTAAAAAGAAATAGTTTGCTTATCACAGGTTGGGTATACAGGGCGCTGGCGTGGGGGAGGGAAGGTTCCACGTAAGCGCCCTCGTCTGATTGTGAGTTGTGATGTTGAGTGCCGTCCTTGCCTATCTCTTGTACCCGACCTGTGATAAGTAAACTATTTCTTCTTATAATTTAAAAACTCTAAGCTTTAAACAAAATTTTGGAAAAAAGTCGTCTCAGAATTAAGTCAGGAATACGACATTTCAAGGACAAACGTTGGTTCTGAATTATCCTGTATATGTTTTGTTTCCATTAAAATGGAATATTGTGTATTATATATTTTCGTAGAAATTGATTTAGGAGCAGCGTTTGCCTTAGATGATTTCAAAATCATTTGAGTTGAAAATAAGATGAAAATCCGTAAATTTATTTTAGATGGGGTAAAGATAATTTTGTTATTAATTAATCTAGATAAAAAATAAAACAATTATCGTGATTTATCTAGATAATTTTGTTTATCAGACTATTTATAAAAAATTATAAAAAAATACACAGATTATAAAAGATATATTAAAACAGTATTCACAATTTTATTTTCAGTTTTTATTTCTCAAAAATAAAAGTTTTTGAATGTTTTGTCTGATAAGCGATTTTGACGTACACTTATTTGCTGTGCTAAATTTAAAAGGCGTTCTACTGGCACCGGCGATGTGGCAGGGATGTATTATATTTAAGAAAGATGTTTTCAACATTTTGAAAATTTATAAGAGATTGGAGTTCTTTTAATTCCATTTATTCAATTCCAAATATGAAAGTGCTTTGATGTTATCTCTAATAATTGTTTATTTAATATTTTCATTTTTTTCAATATTGTGGAAGAAATCCTCTCTGCTACTACTAGAAGTTGATCTATTTTCGAGTGTAATGACATTTTTGTAGTGTAAATAATTTACTTCTTTCAAAAATGTGTCTTTACACAATTTTATACATAGGGTAACTCCGGTATTTACGCCGCACGGGGATTTACAGCGCAGAAGTCAGAAAAAATAGAAGGAATGAAGGTATTTGCTCGCAATTATTTTGTTATGTGCCTTTATGCCACATTAGTATTGTGTTGTAATTTCAGTACTTTACTGTTAATATTAACGAAACCATCGTGAGTTGAATCGATTTTTCAATGTAGTAAGTAGCGCGATCATATATTACGACTACGTAAAATGATTACTGTAGGGAATACAAAAGGTTTAATGGTTATTTCATGATACATAAGTGTAGAGGGATAGTAAAGGATGGAATACAGCAAAATACAAGTGCATAGTTCGTGTATTCTTTGTTTAGCTTGATATCTTCTATATCCCACCTGTTTAGGATATATAACATTTTTAGCGTGCGGGATTTATGCCATAGTATAAACACTCTGTAAAAATCGAAATCTCCTATGTGTTCTTTTTCCTTTTTTTTTGGCTCATATAACAATAACCTTTAATGCATCTATCGTTCGTCTACTTTTTTTTTAAACATTTTCAGTTTTATAATTTGTTTATTATTCTTACACCTTAATAAACTTTTTACACATATTTTATAACTTATTATGTCATTTTATTGCCTTATTTATAAACATTAGGAGAGAGCGGGGCTAAACCGCCAACGGGGTTGAACCGCCAAATCAAATATCTCGGAACCTGTATATTGTGCGAACTCGCTATTAACATTGTAAACGCTGCTTATGGTACCCATGTGACCAACGGAGTTTCGGCAGGTTACCTGCCGTGTTATGATTTTTACGAGGGCAAACGTGTTTTCGGAAGGTAAAAGTGAAATTTTCTGCGCGTGGAAATATTGTAATATCTGCAATAATGTTTGCTCTCCAAATCTCGAGGTACGTGATTATAAAGAGTAATGCATGCTGAACACGAATCCAGTGTAGTTTTTTCATTATCGTTGATGTCTAATATTTCGTGGGCGATCAAACCTGAAACTTATGTTTGGGGCTTATCCGCCAGTAAGCACCCGGGGCTGGTCCGCCAGTCTCGTCACTGTGGCGCGCCGGGCGCACGACTTCAGCTCACGGCGATTTCAGGTTAGGTTTCCCTCGAGCGTAATTCTGTCTTCCCTTGCACGTGCGTCAGTTTGTGTAGGAGGGAAATGGTACGCACGTATCGTCGCAAAACGAGTGTTTTGGCCGACCGAAAAGATGGCGGACCGTTGTTTTCGAGATCGCTCACGTTCACGGCACGTCGGCGAGGTACGGCGAGGCACGGCACGGCTCTGAGATCCCGCGATTTCCGCGCGAGAGTTGACATGCCGCGCGCGCTGTAGATCGTCCCGACTCCCGGCTGCAGTAAATCGTCGTTGTTGGTCGTTGTGTCAGTGACAGTCGTGCGTGCGACCGCATCGTCCAGCGTTCGCCGCATCGTCTCGGCGTCATTGTCGCCGCCGTTGTAGTGGTGGTGGTGTCGGTGGTGGTCATCGTCGTCGTCGTCGTCGTCGTCGTCGTGGTGGTCGTGGCCGTTGTCGTCGTGGTGGTCGTGGCCGTCGTCGTCGTGGTGGTCGTGGCCGTCGTCGTCGTGGTGGTCATGGCCGTCGTCGTCGTCGTCGTCGGCGCGTCGAGGAATCGGCGCGAGGACGCCGTCGAGTCGGTAAAATGGTCGCGCTCCACCGCGAGCTTTTCTAACCCCCCTGTCGCTATTTATCGCTCCCCCGCGAGAAACGCGGCTTGGTTAGGTTGCTCGAGGGTCCGCGCTGATCCTATGGCACCGGAACGCCGTCACGCGTATTCCCCGTGGTTGCCCGCGTTGACAATGTGACGTGCCGTTGGGGAGTTTACGATTTGGTTAACCTCTGTATTCACGTGCAATAATTGTTTAAGAGTTTGAAGAATACCTTGTTTCGGAACTGGCGGTGGAAGTCGCCTCGAATAGATGTTCCAATGCACGTTCGATGAAGCCTCGCATTGTAAATGATTTCCCGCAACCAGTTTGACCGTAAGCAAACACAGTGCCATTGTAACCCTCTAAGACAGCCTCAACGATTACGGAACCTACATCTTCGTAGACCGACTCTGTTGTAGCGGACGGGCTGAATGTAGCGTCGAATTGGTAGACTTTTCCACTTCCACTGGCGGTATTTTCCAACGTGCAGGATTTTGTCAGCGGATCGATCGTCACCACGTTCTGCGACAAACGTGTCAGTGGAAAATACACATATGATAAGAATCGACAAAAGATGATAAATCGATGTTTCCTATTTTCCGCACTATAATATCGATCATTTTGCAGAACAAGAGAAAGTAGATCTAGAATTTTTTAATCAAATTTTTCATAATGTAAATTTTTAATAGAATTTTCAATATGATAGCATTTTAAATTATATTTAATGTAGAATGGTATTATCAAAATCTTTCATTTTTTATATTATAATGTCGACCTTTAACTGTTTAAATTTTTATTATTATGGGTTTATCTTGATTTAGCTTATCAGGATATTAATAATAAAATATTTATTAAAATCATAGGAGACAAAGCTCTTTTTTCAATGCTTATAATTATAATACAATTAATGCAAGAGATTGAAGTTATCAATGAACAGTAACAAAATCGCCCGGGAAAAAAAATCTCTTATAATGTCTTATGTGCTCATATAAGAAGCGATCTTATATGATCGTATATGAATTTTGGCCTGATAAGAGCTTAATGGTCATATATGATTATATAAGATTATATATAATGACATAGGTATATATTTAAATAAGTTTCAGAAAATTGTTATTTTCAAATGTTATTTTTTAAGTGTGCCACTTGATTCTCTCCTTCTTAACATGCCCAATATTTTTTTTTAAATTTTTTCTTGACTAAATATTTTGCCACCTTAGGGTGTAACTCCGGTATATACGCCGCACCTGAGAAAAACTTAATTTATTGAGTACTATTTACTATGTTTAAGGCAAATGAATTATACCAATAAAAACTTTATATTGTCTACTACCATAAAACAGTTAGAAATATGAAATATTTATTTTTTGTATTCGACAAAAAAACGTTTAGAAACCCTTGCATTTTTGCCATACATCCCATAGAAGTGGGATATAAGACATTTATGGGTGAAATATACGCTTTATAAAAAATTACAAATAATGTTTACAAATAAGGCAATAAAATGTCATAATAAGTTACAATATAAGTTTAAAATGTGTGTAAAAAGTTTATTAAGATGTAAAAATGATAAACAAATTATAAAAGATCTTAAAAAGAAAATAGAAGAACGATAGATGCATTAAAGGTTATTGGTATACGATCCAAGAAAAAGAAAGAAAAAGATCACATAGGAGATTCCGATTTTTATAAAGTGTCTGTACTGTGGTAAATCCCGCATGCTAAAAATGCCGTATATCCTAAGCAGGAGGGATATACAAGATATCAAGCTAAACAAAGAATACAAGAGCTATGCACTTGTATTTTGCTGTATTCCATCCTTTATTACCCCTCTACACTTATGTATCATGAAATAACCATTAAACCTTTTACATTCCCTACAGTAATCATTTTACGTAGGTCGTAATATATGATCGCGCTATTTACGGTGAGAAATCGATTCAACTCACGACGGTTTCGTTAATATTAACAGTAAAGAACTGAAATTACAACACAATACTAATATGGCATAAAGGCACATAACAGTGTAATTGTGAGCAAGTATCTTTATTCCTTCTATTTTTTCGGACTTCTGCGGCGTAAATCCCCGCGCGGCGTAAATACCGGAGTTACCTTATACAATTTAAATTTGATCATCCACGCCATTTTGGATGGGCAATGTAACGGCCCCAAATTTGTACCCAAAATTTTTTTTTTAACAAGACCTTTTAAATGAGGTGGATATTATAAATACTCGAAACTATTATACCCCCCCTCTCTCTCTCTCTCTCTCTCTCTCTCTCTCTCTCTCTCTCTCTCTCTCTCTCTTGCCATTTAAAATTTTCGAGATGTTCTCTTCCGTTATTTTCGAGGGAAAAAGAGGTGGAAAACATTTCAACATTTTTCCATATTTTCCGCCGTTCTTAAAATACAAAGCAGATTTTAGAGACACCCTGTACAGACATAATAAGGATAATGGAATTAATAATGACATATATAGAGCGACTCAATGAAATATGAGATAATTCTATGACATTACGATGCATTGAAATGAAAATTGTCGAGTATAATAACGAAAAATACGTTCGATAATTGGTCAATTGAAAGTACGATGACTCACAAATGCGGCAAGTTTCGTGGAATAACAGTTCCGCGAATAAGAAACTCCACGAACGAGAATGTGAAATATTATCGGCTGCGAAACTCTTGGACGGAACTATAATATATGTCGACCTACGATAAATTATGTGATTACTCGTACAAAGTTGTGGTAAACGATTTGTTGAATGACTATACACATACTATACACAAGTAATGTACTAAAATATTAAAAGAATTGATGTAACGCAAATAAGTTAATGATAATAGTACTTAATACTGTTATATTATTTATAAGATTTGCTATATTAAAACCTCTAAAAATTTTGGACTGAATAAAAAAAAGATAGATTTTTTTTTATCTCGTTTAATCTCTTTTTTAATCAAAACTTTTACAAAATACCAATGCAAATAACTGTAAACTAATAATTATATGTATATAATTGTAAATCCTGGAGTTATTTAATAAAAGAAAATAATAATAACGCTATAGTAATAATAATAACATAATCATAATAATAGTAACATAATCAATAAAAAATAAAAAAAGTAAAATTAAATATAAACTAAATTAATATAAGAACAATAAAAATAGCTATATAAAATTAGTAAAAAGTAATAATAATCATGTAATTTTAGCGTGAAATGCATATCGAACTTCTTTAGCGCTAAATGTAGAGTATGACATAATAACGTTCCGATCGTTGATAAGAATGTTAGAATGTGCATTGAGACACACTGTCTCCCTTCACCTGGATGGACGTCGCTTCATTGATATATGTAGCGAAGCTAGCTAAGTGAATGCTGTAAGTGAATTACGGTAATATGGATTACGTATGTCGTGCATAAATTATTTAGCGATCGACGAGGACACTGCGTGCATGAGTACGCGCTATCTATCCGTCTAATCCGTTATATCTATTCCCGTGTACATAGTATAGTGCCTTAAAAATATAAATTCTCTTTTTAATAGAAAATAATTAAACATTACAAATAAAATAATTTATTTTTTTTGTGTCAAATAAAATATAGTATAATATAAAAATAGTAAAAACAGCAAAATTTGAATTTTTTTCAAAAGCTGTGTAGGAAATATTTATTTATGTAGTTTCAAATTATTATTAATAAGAATTTATATCACTTTTGTCAGCTTTTGTAACTTTAGTTTTCAGTATTAATTACTTTGAGAATTATAGTAATCTTAGTAATCTTTATGTATACAAAGTAAAATAATAATAATAAATTTTAATTAAAATTAAAGATGAAAACTTATTCTATTATGAAAAGGTTAATCTTACATTAAAACTTCTCATAGCTCAGTATCACATAAAATACAATATATTTTTAAGAACATTTAATTTAGTAAATTAATTAAATATCATTATATTATGTTTCTTTAATTTAAAATAGTTTAGGGAAAAAGTAAACTTTTAAAAAAATTCTTTGGTCAAAGAAATTAAGGAACTGTGAAAACTGTATTGCAATTCTTGGGATATTGTATAATTACGAAATTACAAAGCAAAAATAAAAATTTTATTCAGAGTTTTGATGCGCAAATTAAGCGGCTGTCTTTTTAAAATGGAACGTGCAAAGTGCTAATCGCGTGAGTCGCAACGTCTCTAAAAGCAGGAAAGTGTGACGGTACATCTATGTGTGTGTGCACGTGTATACCTGTACAGAGCTTGTGTCGTCATTTACAGGAAAGATGGTAGAGTGACTTGGCCGGACTATCGATTTGGCACATATTCCACTCGCCATCGATAAACGGCTTATAAATGTGGTATTGTTTGTATTACATGCAACTGCCACACAATGATGTTATAATGGATAGAACCTCGCAATTTTTAACCTGTTTTCTAAAAACCTAGTATAATAAGCTAATTTTTATAATCTGGTTATTCGAAATAAGTTTTATTCATAATATATAATTATGATATAATGTATAATTAAAATAAAATAGAATTATAATACAAATGTTATGTATTTCCTAAAATTTACATAAAAATAAGTAACAAAATAAGTAATCTACATAAAAATAAGTAAATTAAAGATTATAAATAGAAGTCTTTATTTGCAATCTTTATTTACACATCTTTATTTACAAATATTTAATATTTTGTTACTCCTCCTCTATGTTTTATAACTTTTAAAATACACTTTATTAAATTTTTCATTAGTTGATCAAATTTTTCATAGTTAGATGCAAAAGTGCTTTATCCCACTCTTTTAACATTGCCATAATTCTTCTTTTCAATTGCATTTTCGCTTTTAAACCTTCTCTCTCTCCCTCCTCCCAGTAAGACCTACTATTTGTTTAATAAGGTTTTGAAGTCAAGACTTTATGATGGCCAATATAAGAGTTTGACTTTATTTTGCTTAAATTATAATTATAATTTACTTCTTTTGTGGCCATGAGAGAGCATTATCCTGTTAGAAAAATAATTTTTGATATCAATTTTCAAAAAATTTCTTTACAGAAGACTATAAAATTTCTTCCATGATATAACTGTGTATATAGTGGAATTCATTCATACGCTGAGAGCTAATAATTTTTGACATAACTGTATATATGTACATACATGTATACGTAAATGTATGAGTGCGTGTGTGTCTGTATGAGGAACGTGTATACACACGCGCGCGTTGACCAGCACTCATTACATATATATTATATATATATATATTATACATATATATCATATGTAATTTATCATGTTTATATTTTTATGTTTATACTTATACAGGGTGAGTTTTATTTCGTGTGCCAATTATTTCAGAAAGTATTGGTTTTTGGAAAAATGTATCATGTAAAAGTTGGAGGGTTTAACATGGACCAATAGGGTAACTCCGGTATATACGCCGCAGCTAAGGGAAAGTTAATTTATCGAGTACTATTTACTATGTTTAAGGCAAATGATTAATACCAATAAAAACTTTATACTGTCTACTACTATAAAAAAATAGAAATATAAAATATTCATTCTTTGTATTTAATAAGAAAAACTTTTAGAAACCCTTGCATTTTTGCCATATATCCCAGAGGGGTGGGTTATATGACATTCATGGGTGAAATATACGCCTTATAAAAAATTACAAATGTTTATAAATAAGGCAATAAAATGTCATAATAAGTTACAAAATGTGTGTAAGAAGTTTATTAAGATGTAAGAATGATAAACAAATTATAAAACTGAAAAATTTAAAAAAGAAAATAGAAGAGCGATAGATGCATTAAAGATTATTGTTATACGATCCAAAAAAAAGAAGGAAAAAGAACACATACGAGATTTCGAGTTTTACAAAGTGTCTGTACTATGGCATAAATTCTACATGCTAACTTGCCGTATATCCTAAACAGAAGGGATATACAAGATATTAAGTTAAACAAAAAATATAAGAGCTATGCACTTGTATTTTGCTGTATTCTATTATTTACTATCCCTCTACAGTTATGTATCATGAAATAACCATTAAACCTTTTACATTCCCTACAGTAATCATTTTACGTAGGTCGTAACACAAGATCGCGCTTCTTACTACAATGAGAAATCGATTCAACTCACGACAGTTTCGTTAATATTAACAGTAAAGAACTGAAATTACAACACAATATTAATATGGCATAAAGGCACATAACAGAATAATTGCGAGCAAGTACCTTTATTCCTTCTATTTTTTCTGACATCTGCGGCGTAAAACCTCGCGCGGCGTAAATATCGGAGTTACCCTAAACGATCTTAGTAGATTTTGAGTCCAGGGCCCGTGTTGAGCCCATTAGAGCCCAGTAGGGCCCAACACGAGCACTGGATCCAAAATCTAATAACGTTTATTGGTCCATTCTAAACCCTCCAACTTTTATCTGATACATTTTTCCACTAAACTAATACTTTCTGAAATAATTGGCATACGAAATAAAACTCACCCTGTATATAGATATACGAGGAAAAAAAAATTACTTAATTAAACGAGTTAGAAAGTATGTAATTTTAGTCAAATGTACTCCAATTATACCTAGAACGAGAGATCCGCAAAGGTATAAGAAACTTGATGCCTCGCTGCAGCGAAAAGTGCAACATCCGCGCGTGAAGGAACATGTGCGCATGTTTTGATGTGGTCGCTAGGTTACAATACGCTCGATATATGACAATAACGCTTTTCACGCGACTTTGTCTGACTGAAGATGAATCAAAAGAAGAACTTAATTGACTAATGAGCCTTAAAAACTAATATTAATTATAATATATGTCTATAAGATGATATACATGTATATGTATATAAGATAAGCAAATAAAAGAAGATATAAAAATTTTAAAAATTGATGAGAACGTAGTGTATATATTTCAATATAAATTATGATTCGTTCAAGAAATGGCATTAAAATAAATGAAATGTCACGAAAGATTAGGATATATGTCTCTCTCCTCTCTGTCTCTTTCTTATCTCTCTCTCTCTCTCTCTCTCTCTCTCTCTCTCTCTCTCTCTCTCTCTCCTCTCTCTTCTCTCTCTCTCTCATCTCTCGCCTCCCCTCTCCGATCTCTCTCTCTCTCCTCTCTCCGTCTCTCACTCTCCTCTCTCTCCTCTCCTCTCTCTCCCTCTCTCCTCTCTCTCTCTCTCTCTCTCTCTCTCTCTCTCCCCTCTCTCTCTCTCTCTCTTTCTTTCCTTCTTTCGCACATGTTCCCTCCTCTCTCCTGTCTCTCTTTTCTCCTTCTTTCTCCTTCCTTCTCTTCTTTCCTCCTCTTACTCATTTGCTCTTCAATCTTCTCCTTTAATTTTTTTCAATCTTTTTTCATTATTTCTTTGTTGACTAAGATAAGTCACATTTTTGCCAATTAATTATTTACTGTCGTAATACTTTTGTATAATAGTAATAAATATTAAAATTTGGTTTTAAATTTGCATTTAGTATATGGATAGTAAGTGGGACGACACTTAGTCGGTGTATCTGACATACCTGACATCCTTGCTGCAATTCTTTGTTGGACATAGGCCGACATCTCACCGCCACTTTTACAGACTCGGACATCTAGAAATGGTAGAGAATTGTCTTTAATCAATTTAATATTCTATTAAAATTACTATGATAGAAGTCCTGTTTAACTTATTTTTAATGTACAAAAGTGAAAGTACTATTTGTGGAAAGCTATTTCTTTGTTATAAAACCTTCTTTTCCATAGTAGCAAAAAGAAAATGCAAAATTACATGTAATGCAAGAAAAAAATAGTATTATGATAATTATCAACTTGTATCGTTGCTTTATTTAAGCTATATTATAATGAAAGCGAAAGGTAAACATTGCATATTAAAAAATACAATAAAAGAATTAATGAGAGTTGTAAAAAAACACGTAGAATAGCTAATATAATTCTAATATAATTTGATTAAAATATGTACGCAATGTGCTTATGTGTTATTTACAATTAATAGAAATAAATGTGTTTATTATATATGAACAGTAACTTTTCAAATATATATTAAGTTATCTATTGTCTTTTTCTTTAAATAAATAAAATAAATTAAAAAATTGAGATAAAATAATGCAACTGTTAAGTTATATACAGTGTGTTTAAAAGAAAGGGTAAAATATTTTAAGAAAATTTAGTATGTCCAAAAACAAGTCGAAAGTCTTAATAAAAATGGGTCCGCAAATGAGCCGTTTGCGAATAAAGCCAGGTCGACGAATGCGGTCTTATCAACAAGTTCGGTTGCACCACGATTTTCAATAATTATGGCTTTTTACACCAAGAAATGGCAGAAATGGGAGATATTCATTTTATGTATGGTCGTGCTAACGGTAATGCCCTAGAAGCGCGTCGTCTGTTTAAAAATAAAAATATCAAAAACAAAAAAAGAGCTTATTTGCGGCTCCATGTTTATTAAGACTTTTTGTCTTGTTTTTAGACATACTAAATCCCCTTAAAATATCTCACCCTTTTTCTAAACACCTTGTATATGTATATCATAGAGTCACCAATCGAACAAATATGTCTCTTTGAGGTATCTTATATCTAGGGAAAGTCCGTAGTTATAATCAATTCTTTATTGCAATTTATTCTTATCTTTACCTATATCAAACCTTTCCACAATTTTTAAAATATTAAGCGCATTGATAGATATAGGGAGACCGGGGCAAATTCGACACCGGAGCAAACTTGACACTAGGCTTTTTGCCAATTTAAATCTATAGTAGAAACTTGCCTTTTCTACTGTAAATGCGTCTTTATGTGCCAGTATTATCAATGGAATTTGGTGACATTCTAGTTGCGGTGTAATTTTTAGCGCGACATAAACGTTTTTGATGGTGAAAAGTAATTTTTCTGATCTCTCAAAAATTTCTACTCTTTCATCGAGTTTTATTCTTGCAAACCTATATGTAAGTGATTTTGATGGGAAAGATGCTCTATACGAATTCCGGTAATAGTTTTTTTTGCGTATTTTCAAAATTTTATGTTTTGGAGTGACAAAAGTGAAAACGACGTTCGGGGCAAAGTCGACACTACGCCGTTTTATCGGCTCCCAATAACAAACGAGTGCTTGTCATGCAGTCATATGGCTCATGACAAATGTGTGCGACACGTCCGATCGCGAATTTACTTGCATAAATTGTTTTTCAGACATGAGTTTAGATGAAAATAATTAAAAGTTCAACAATTTTGTTCTCATTATTTTCAATAAATGTTTTACTTAATTCCGAATTTTGTACTTTCTAAATACACGATAAACAATGTATTTTTAGTTTTAGACAATAAAAAATAAGTTCCAGATCAAATTGTATCGATCAGGCACGTGTCGAGTTTGCCCCGGCATTTTTCAATTTGAAAATTTGTCTTCGCGTCACTTTTCCTTTTCTGGGGGCAAAAACTAAGCGACGTACAGCAAAACTTCCTTAAGCAATTTGTACCTGAAGGAACACTCTTTAAATGTGTACCATTGAATTTGCTTGAAAATTTTAATTAATTGTTGAAAATTGCCTTTGAAAAAAATCGTGTCGAGTTTGCCCCGGTCTCCCCTATCCACTAAGCAATATAATGTTCTCCTTTAGTAGACAGTTTATTTACAAAGTCTTTTTAACATTTCTTCTTTTTATATTCATATTTAGAAAAACTTGTAAGAATGATAAAAATATAAAGCATTGATAAAATGCTTTGCATTTTTTCACTATTTCGGAATAATTTCTTCTTTACAGAAAATTTCATTACCTTTACTTATTGTCCTAAATATCATACTATTATATAAAAACCCGACTGTTTGTCTGTCTGTCTGTCCGTCCGTTGGTCCGCGAACTACTCATTCGTTAGTGGACCGAATTTTACCAAAAGTATATGAAGTAGGGGTAGAATTTCCTGGGGAGTGCCAGGATGGTGTATAGTTTTTCGTTACCGATTTTCTGAAAAACCGTTTTTCTAATTTTTTTTTCAAACTTTTTTCGGAAATAACTGATCGAATCTCAAGAATACGTATGAAACAGGGGTAGAAATTTTTCCCGGGGAGTGCTATAAAGTGTAATATTTTTTAGAGA
>NW_027250143.1:0-40879 GCF_030848795.1 Temnothorax nylanderi | reverse complement strand
GGACCACGCGAAATGGGGCCACCCGACAAACCGGACGATAAGGTGCGGGGGAAAACCGAGATGGGAGGATAATGGGGCGAGATTGTATGACGGGGCGACGCTGTTGTGAGGAACAGGGTTCCTCTGAGAAGGCTGGTGGGGGCGGTGGAGTGGCGAGACGCGAAGCACCGGGCTGTGTGGGACAAGGTTCTTCCGGTTCCCTGCGGGCCCGCTTGTGGCGACGTCTCCCGTGTTTCGCGGCGTTTCGCGACTTCTTATTGGTGGGACCGGCAGAATCCACTACGAATTAGCGGATTGTTAAAATTTAAATCCGTCACGTGCGGGGAAGTCTCCTCATGCTTTGGAGAATAAATCTAAAGAGTACTTTGAGTCCACCAACGAGTCAGCTAACCCTAAGCAATATACCCCGAGTCCGCTTACCCAGCTAACCCAAAGCAGTGTACCCCGAGTCCACCGACGAGTCAGTTAACTCAGAGCAACATACCTCGGATCCGCCGAGCCAGCTAACTCAAAGCAACATACCCCGAGTCCACCGAGCCAGTTAACTCAAAGCAAAGGAGATTGTTCGGAATCGACCGATAAATCGGCTAATTCGGAACAGGGGTAGCAAGAGGGATGGAAGGGCTATACTGGGAGACTTCCCTAACGCGTGGATATATGAAGAAGAAGGGGAGCATATATATATATATATATATATATATATATATATATATATATATGGTGTGTGTAGAACTTACTACTTGTCGGTGATCGAATAGCTGGTTCTTTGAAATCGCTGGCTCTCCTTGGGTGCTGTGGATAGGCTCTAGTTGGCACTCGATGGGTTTAAGTTCACGCACAGAATTTAACTTGAACTCAAGATGAGATTTGAATCTGGCGCAGTAAATTGAAAGGAGGCGACGAGATGATCTGGCTGAAGAGGAGCTGCGCAAGAGAGCAAGTCCTGCGATGTCGCGATTTATATAGGAAAGTTCTAAGGATGGGAAGGGTGAATTGCGTGTGGGATGTGTCAGGTTTTCAGTTTGGGAACTTCTGGTTGGCGGGATGTTTCTAATTTTTGTCTGAAGGATTTCTTATTGGGTGGGATGGTCTTCACCCAAGAGCTGGATTCTTAAGTTTTCGCCTATCCTAGAAAGCTAGAGACGGTTGTCGATTTTTCCGGGTGTTCATTGGTGAGTCCCCTCGTAAGGCCCCCACTGTCTTGCTGGGGGTGCAACCTATCGTTTCCTCCAGTGACTCATCTGTTTTTCGACTATCGCCGATTTCTCTTTTATTAGGGTCCCTTATTTATCTCGCAACCCTGCTCGAATTACCGACAGACGACGCATATCCCTCCAATCTCAAGTGCAGTTTTATTTGCAGTTTTATTGCTAAGTGCAAACAGAAACTTCCGCCACGTGCTCTTACAAGATTTCCAAAAGCACGTTTTAGATCTCGTTTCTGTTTGTCGGAACATTGCGCGGGAAATCTGAGCTAGTCGCACGATACAGTACAGATCCCCATCAACCCCTGTCTGGAATTAAGGCCCCTTTTACGCGTCGTGTCGCCGGGTTTATAGTTATGGGCCCGATAAGGTTGCTGAGAATCTGGTCACCATACGCCCCGTCTGTTACCAATTCGTAATCTGGGGGGTTGGTTTTATTTGATCATAAAAAAAAGGAATGTGAGGAGATCTAAACTCACTCCCCGTTCGACAACCGTCCGTGCTCGGTTTGTGTATCCTAATCTTAAGGGCCACTCTTAGGCGCACAAGAATTCCCGCGAAAAAGGGAAATCGTGGAGTCTGCAGGACGTAACATATTCATATGTTCGAGATTTTTAATCGAAATGTATATCGGCATTTCTTCTTATATTCTTAATTAAGTTTTATATATAGAACAAATATGAGCCATATTAATGCAGTTATTCAGCATTAATTTAAATCAAATAAAATTTAAATGGAGATTTTATTAAGGTCCATATAAAGTTCATATTTAACTGTTTTCCGCGGGTGACGCCGATATGGTGGGAGGGGGTTCGGCAAAATTATTTGGTTTAATATTTTTCTTAGTATTACGCTCAGGATCAACGACGAGGACGTGGTAACACTACTAATCTCAATTTACTTTTTATAAATTTTTTTTGTTTATTTATTTTTTTACATATTACATTTTTTATATATTATTTAACTTTTTATTTTTTTTACATTAATTTTCTTTACTTTAAAAAATTTTTTTTTATTATTTAAATGATTGCCCTCAAGTTGGTTTTAGCACTTTTATCTAAAACATCTTCAATAGAGACGGCGCACAGTGGGGAATTTCGACTAAAACGTGGCCATAAGTCGGGAAATCATCAGAATTGCATAAAAATCGGTAGATATATGTTTTCGAGGTCGCTGATTGTGAATATGGTATGTAATTTTTTAAAAACAAAATGGCGGCCTTAATATTTTAGATTATATTAATAGTTTAGGTTATATTAGCAGGAAAATATATTACTTATTTCACTTATTAATGAATAAAATACTCATATTTCATTCGATAACATATTCGGTGTATAGTGTACATTATTAAACTGTGTTTTTATTAATAACAATAAACTAATAATAATATTTCCAAATAAAAAAACATGTGAATATGTTAAGTCAAAATAATAAAACAATCCAAATAGTTATATCATTATTAAAACGATATAAAAAATAAAAACATCAATATTAATATAATAAAATGATAAATGTAAGTAAAAAACTAATATTATTAAATAAAAAAGTAGGTAATATTTTTTAATGAGACTCATCATCAGAACTTGTTTCGGAATCTTAACTTTCTGATATCTTTTCAAAATTTTTTACGTTTTCTGGAGATTCCAGCATATCATATTTATTTATTAAAATAATAATTACACACATTATCACACAATTCTATTTTCACAACCTGTAATTTCGGTCGGATTCTAGGCCAAGCTTCGGTTTTCGGTTTCGGTCGAACTCAATAGGATTGTAATAGTAGAATTGTGATAATATGTGCAATTATTATTTTAATAATTAAATATTAAAATATTTATAAAGAAAAAATGTATAGTATATACATATATGTGAGCGTGTATACATATGGCTTTTCTAGGATTTCCATGAAAGTTTCGGTTTCGATTTCGGTTGGACTCTAGTTATAAAATATTAAATAATTTTAAAAGGCACACGAAGGCGCAATATTTTCTTTCACGATATTATAGGCAAATAAACGTATTAAGTAACAAAAAAAAATTCATAGCCGGGAGATGCCGGGAACAATAATAAATATTAAAAAATCTCTGATATTCTAGTAAGAAGTTTACATCAAACTAAAACAATGTACTACTTGTTATAAAAATAAGAAATAAAACTTAACTATTTATATAAATATATAATTAAAATACCTGGAGACATCGTTTTCATGCTGGAATGATCTGGGAAACTTTCAATTGTGAGATATATTATAATACGAAGTGACAACGTATCTTACATAAAGCTATAAACGGTTCGCTTAAAGGTTAAGCTTTGATAAATAATAACAATGACAGCAACAATAAAAATGACAAATATGTATCAGAAACTTACATATAGATATGTTTTCTATTAATTGTATGTACATAACATATTTTGTTTACGGTTTCAATTTTCTTACTTTTGGCCAAGTTTTGACGTTTTTGCCCCACTGTGCGGCGGTTAAATCCGTATAAAGATTCATGAGCGCCAATCCATTTAAACGGTTCTCCGAAGTTGTGCATCGCAAATAGGTTTTCAAACGTCGTAATATTGAAAATGATCTCTCATTTTCGCAAATCAACACGAGTAAAGTAGCGAAAATACGTAAAATAGTGAAAATATTTTCGCAAATAACTGGATTATAGTTATTTAAGGCATCCTCTACATTTTTTAATGGGTGTTTTAACATTTCCACTCTTTTTTTCCAGATCTCATTCACCAATCGTTCTATGTTGCATTTCAAATCAGCTTCATATGTTTTATGCATATTTTCCAAAAGATGCAAATTATGCAAATTCCCACACAGCAAAATATATCTGAGATATACCCATATATCTTTATGCCTACAATTTTAAGTCAAATCTGAGATATCTTATTTTCAGATATTCACAGAATATCTACAGGACATCATTACTCGATATCACATTATATCTTTGAAAAAGACATCTCTGTAACATTTGCATTCGAATATATGGCCGATTCATAGTTAGCTCTTATACCCACACAGCACAGGTAGATCCTGAGAATGTTCTCAGTATATCACAAACGTAGATTGTGTATATCCTGTTGATATTCGAAATACGTCTATGATATTTTGAGAACGTACTGAGGATGTTCTAATGTCTGCCCTAAAAGCTTACTCAGTATATACTGAGAATATTTCTTGGTATATTGTGAGTATATTAAAAAAATATTTTGATCACATTACCAGTATCTACTAGAAAATATTTTGCTTGTTAACAAACCAAACAAATAATTTTGTTGCGTTAATGCAAACAAATTTTTGAATTTTGCTCTCTGTCGACTCTTACCGAAGAAAGTTTAATACCCTGCGAAGCAGGTATAAACGAAGGCCCTGGATGAGGAGCACACTTCGTAAACAAAAAGGGTTATGTCAGAGGCCCTGCTGGTGAGCACGTCCTGACTGGCGAACTTGAGAACGCTGGAGAAACCCTGCCGAGCTGCCCTAGATATAGGAGTCGATGTTGAATCTTAATTACGCGAAAGAATACTGGCAATGCGCCGCGTAGCGGGCGCGAGCCGAACTCTCCTGCCGCGCGAGATCGCGCTGCCGCCCGCGTGATAAATTTTGAATATTGTTAAAATATCAGTAAAATAATATACTATTCTGATAATTTTAGCATATCCTGAAAATATTCGATAAATAGACCGAATATTACTGATAAATTTCGAATATTCTTAAAATATCAGTAAAATAATATACTGCAAAATATATTATAGAGATATTATCAGTATATCTTGTACATCTATAGTATATTGAGTATTAATTCAGTATATACGAATGATATCATGTGCTGTGTGGGTATTTTATAAAGATCAACTCAAGTTTATTCGTAGCTAATGGCCTAGTTTACACCGTGCGACCTGATCGCGACCTGACCTATGCCCTGACCTAAAATAGGCTTCTAAATAAAACGTTTACACCATGTAGACCTATGATACTTTTGGGTCAAATATAGGTAAAAATTATCTATTGGTATCTATTGGTACACTCTCTGCACTTTAGGCGATCTTTAGGTCACCTGTGTTTACACGCGTTACGTCATGTGGCCTAATTTAGGTCAGGGCACGCGAAAAAGAGACCTGACCCAAGCGAGGTCGCAACTGTTTACATCGTCGCGACCTATCGTGTTTGGGTTGAATATAAGGTATAGGTCGCGGCCTAAACGCATGGTGTAAACTAGGCCAATATCAATCCGATAGGTCTTGGACGCCGTACCGATTTGTCCCGGCGAAAGCTACACGCCGCGAGGAGACTTAAAAAACTTGCTGGGGCTGCGCCGGAGTCAACGATCGCGGCACGAAATCAACATGTCGCGAGGGGACTTCGAAAATTTTTGCTCGGGCGAGCGCTAGTAACATGCGCTGCCGCGACACGGCTACATGCGCCAGTACCTTCTCGTAAGCAAAAATCCTTATGCACTAGGACAGAGCTCGGCAAGAAATGCACATTTCGGCCGATTTTCATTTGACTCCGCCTCCCGCTCTCCTCTTACCGCGACGTCCCGCGCGCAGCCTACGAGCTTCGCGAGGCTCAGGACCGTGCCGTTTCGCGACCGCATCACCGTACGGGCACCCCGCGAATAGTTTTCCGCATCACCCATGGGGTACTATTATTGACGCGTTTTTTTTTAAGTGGTATCCCCTGTAGGCCTAATCCACTGAAGACAGACAACCCTTTCATAAATTTAATTAATTGGAACTTTAATTAATGAAGAAGCAGAATTATATGTGTATATATATATATATATATATATATATATATTTATATATAAATCTCTTAAGTGAAATAAAAAATACTCACATTCAGAATAACTATTTTCGGGATTTTTTACAAGCGACAGCAGGAACGTCGATCTGCATATTGCACGTAGCAAGACGCATAAGACGCGGTAAAGAATTGTCGCTTAAACAAGAACGTTTTTCATTTTTGATCAGTTTCATTTTTGAGAAAGAAGTCTCACACAAATATGTAGATCCGAACATAGAATAAATTCGGAGTCCAAAATCTCGAAGCTTGGGGTAGGATGATTTCGATAAAATTTTATAAAAATCTGCACCGGTTTCTTTAACCGTTTTAAAAGAAATATTATTTTGCAGATCACATAATTCATCCTGTAAATTAAGATGCTGTTCTTCGATTGGCGCTGTAAGAGGATTCTCAAAAAGAATTAATTCTGTTCGAAGTTTTTCGAAGCAGGTGAAACGCGTATCGAATTCTTCTATAACAGAATCTACGAAATGGATGTTTTCCTTGAAATTACAGCTACTGCCATGTTCTTCGAGAAGAATCTGGCAAGAAGGAAAGAAATGGAAAATGTTATTATTTAAATGAGATTTGAATAACTGTAATTTCCTTCGGAAAGAATCAACATGACTAACTAATTGGGAAATATTTTGATTTGTTTTTTGCAGCTTTAAATTGAGAAGCCTAAGTTGATTAGTCATGTCAGTAATAAAGGCAAGTTCGGAAAGAAATGTTATATCTTCTAAAACAGATATATATTCCTGAAATTTTGGATTGTTTATTTCTTGCAAGAAAAGGAGCATCTCTTTTCTTATTGCAAAAAATATTTCCAAACATTTTGCAGCACTAAGCCAACGTACTGAACAATAAAGTGGGACATCTGTGTGGACAGCATTATGTTCTTGGAGAAATAATTGAAATTTTCGATGAGTGAGGAACTTGTGTCCACCTTTAATTATATTAATGATTTTAGTAACAGTCTCCATAGCTGTTGACAATTTGATAACTTTGCCGCTTAGTGCTTCCTGATGAATTATACAATGTATAATAGGGATATTAAAATTTCGCTGCTTTAATTGGCCGGCAAATCCTATTTTTGAACCTACCATAGCTTTTGCGCCGTCAGTCGTAATCGAAGAACATTTATTGAAGTCTACGTCAAACTTTTTAAGCGAGTCTTCGACTGCTAAAAAAATATCAAGTCCGGTTGTTGTATCATGTAACGAGACAAAATCTAAGAGCTCCTCGACACATGAGAAATCGTCTTGCACGATTCGAATAAAAATACTCAACTGACTCGTATGTCGGATATCGGTGCTCTCATCCAAACACAAAGAAAAATACATACAGGACTTTAAAAGATTTTTTAATTTTTCTTCTATAGAATTACTGAAATCAGTAATTCTCGAAGTAATAGTTTTTGCACTGAGGGGAATACGCATTGCTTCGTCAAGCGTCAAGGAATTACCGAAAGCTTTTACTGCTTCGATGATACAGTTTTTCACGAAAGTACCTTCGGTAAATGGCTTCGAATTTTGTGCTATAAGCAAAGAAATAGCATAAGAGGCTAGTAGGGATTTTTGAGAGGAAGATTTAGAAGAAGATATTGCACCTTCTTCAAAAAATAACCATTCTTGATAAACTAATTTCAATCCTTCAATAATACTTAACTTTTCTGAATGTGAGTAATTCGAGTAATCGACTGAATGACTATTTATGAAATGCCTCTCTACTGTAAATTTTTTTACTGCCGAAGGTTCAAAACCGCAAAGTAAACAAACCGTACGATTGGAAATGTAACTGAAGAAATAATTAACTTCCCAGGACTGATCAAATTCTTGAACATACCTTTTGTGATCCATCCTTAAGATAGATTTGTTAAAAGAAGAACAAAACCTATTTTTTTCCACTGCAAACGACAGCAACTTCTATCAGCCGATGTGTCCACTACGACCGAGAGAGTTTAAATGACTCTCAGAAAGCAAAATTTTTTAAACAATTGATGACGGCGACTGTTACGTGGGCGCGAGAGAGTTTAACCCAACGCAACCGGCGTGATCGCGTAACAGTCGCCGTCATCAATTGTTTAAAAAATTTTACTTCCTGAGAGTCATTTAAACTCTCTCGGTCGTAGTGGACACATCGGCTGATAGAAGTTGCTGTCGTTTGCAGTGGAAAAAAATAGGTTTTGTTCTTCTTTTAACAAATCTATCTTAAGGATGGATCACAAAAGGTATGTTCAAGAATTTGATCAGTCCTGGGAAGTTAATTATTTCTTCAGTTACATTTCCAATCGTACGGTTTGTTTACTTTGCGGTTTTGAACCTTCGGCAGTAAAAAAATTTACAGTAGAGAGGCATTTCATAAATAGTCATTCAGTCGATTACTCGAATTACTCACATTCAGAAAAGTTAAGTATTATTGAAGGATTGAAATTAGTTTATCGAGAATGGTTATTTTTTGAAGAAGGTGCAATATCTTCTTCTAAATCTTCCTCTCAAAAATCCCTACTAGCCTCTTATGCTATTTCTTTGCTTATAGCACAAAATTCGAAGCCATTTACCGAAGGTACTTTCGTGAAAAACTGTATCATCGAAGCAGTAAAAGCTTTCGGTAATTCCTTGACGCTTGACGAAGCAATGCGTATTCCCCTCAGTGCAAAAACTATTACTTCGAGAATTACTGATTTCAGTAATTCTATAGAAGAAAAATTAAAAAATCTTTTAAAGTCCTGTATGTATTTTTCTTTGTGTTTGGATGAGAGCACCGATATCCGACATACGAGTCAGTTGAGTATTTTTATTCGAATCGTGCAAGACGATTTCTCATGTGTCGAGGAGCTCTTAGATTTTGTCTCGTTACATGATACAACAACCGGACTTGATATTTTTTTAGCAGTCGAAGACTCGCTTAAAAAGTTTGACGTAGACTTCAATAAATGTTCTTCGATTACGACTGACGGCGCAAAAGCTATGGTAGGTTCAAAAATAGGATTTGCCGGCCAATTAAAGCAGCGAAATTTTAATATCCCTATTATACATTGTATAATTCATCAGGAAGCACTAAGCGGCAAAGTTATCAAATTGTCAACAGCTATGGAGACTGTTACTAAAATCATTAATATAATTAAAGGTGGACACAAGTTCCTCACTCATCGAAAATTTCAATTATTTCTCCAAGAACATAATGCTGTCCACACAGATGTCCCACTTTATTGTTCAGTACGTTGGCTTAGTGCTGCAAAATGTTTGGAAATATTTTTTGCAATAAGAAAAGAGATCCTCCTTTTCTTGCAAGAAATAAACAATCCAAAATTTCAGGAATATATATCTGTTTTAGAAGATATAACATTTCTTTCCGAACTTGCCTTTATTACTGACATGACTAATCAACTTAGGCTTCTCAATTTAAAGCTGCAAAAACCAAATCAAAATATTTCCCAATTAGTTAGTCATGTTGATTCTTTCCGAAGGAAATTACAGTTATTCAAATCTCATTTAAATAATAACATTTTCCATTTCTTTCCTTCTTGCCAGATTCTTCTCGAAGAACATGGCAGTAGCTGTAATTTCAAGGAAAACATCCATTTCGTAGATTCTGTTATAGAAGAATTCGATACGCGTTTCACCTGCTTCGAAAAACTTCGAACAGAATTAATTCTTTTTGAGAATCCTCTTACAGCGCCAATCGAAGAACAGCATCTTAATTTACAGGATGAATTATGTGATCTGCAAAATAATATTTCTTTTAAAACGGTTAAAGAAACCGATGCAGATTTTTATAAAATTTTATCGAAATTATCCTACCCCAAGCTTCGAGATTTTGGACTCCGAATTTATTCTATGTTCGGATCTACATATTTGTGTGAGACTTCTTTCTCAAAAATGAAACTGATCAAAAATGAAAAACGTTCTTGTTTAAGCGACAATTCTTTACCGCGTCTTATGCGTCTTGCTACGTGCAATATGCAGATCGACGTTCCTGCTGTCGCTTGTAAAAAATCCCGAAAATAGTTATTCTGAATGTGAGTATTTTTTATTTCACTTAAGAGATTTATATATAAATATAAATATATATATATATATATATACACATATAATTCTGCTTCTTCATTAATTAAAGTTCCAATTAATTAAATTTATGAAAGGGTTGTCTGTCTTCAGTGGATTAGGCCTACAGGGGATACCACTTAAAAAAAAACGCGTCAATAATAGTACCCCATGGGTGATGCGGAAAACTATTCGCGGGGTGCCGGTACGGTGATGCGGTCGCGAAACGGCACGGTCCTGAGCCTCGCGAAGCTCGTAGGCTGCGCGCGGGACGTCGCGGTAAGAGGAGAGCGGGAGGCGGAGTCAAATGAAAATCGACCGAAATGTGCATTTCTTGCCGAGCTCTGCACTAGGATAAAAGGCGACCCTGTGAGATACTTGGCTCTAATATTTTTCGTGATATTTCTGAGATATCATACAGTGCAGAGATGGCAAAATGCAAAATATTGACATAGTATTGATGCATAATTTGGAATTTATTGCAAATTCTTATGAAAAGAACTTCTTTTATATTTGAAGAAGGACTCAGAATTGGTGACATAAAAATGAATTTTTTATAAACTCTTAAAAATCATTTTAGAACAGAAAATACAATAAATACGGAAAAAGAATTAATTTCATAAGTCGAGAATTTAAAAAGAATTCAATCAAAGACAAAGGAGCATCAAGCCGTAACAAGGTGTTGGTGTTTATATATTCTATACTTAAGTAAAGAATTAACGAATTGTAATGTACATACTGTACATATATACATATATTCCAACTTAATAGACTGCACGCCGCAAATTTGTCGGACTTGAAACACAGCTATCTTGGAACATTAATACCCTTCCCCACTCGGAATTAAATCTACACGATTTAATTATTTAAAAAACGTAAAGAATTTATTGCGAGAAATATTACCTCAGCCATGGTTCAGCCAAGATAGCTGTTTTTCAAGTCCGACGTGACGCGCAGTCTATTAAGTTGGAACATATGTATATGTACAGTATGTACATTACAATTTGTTAATTCTTTACTTAAGGGGATGCTGGAGACAGCTCTGTTTTACCGCGAAATTTTCAGACACACTAATCTTTTGATTAATTTCACCGAATTAAAAATTTTTTGTCCAGAATTAAAGTATGGACGATAACGAATACCGCAGACACCATTTGCGTATGAAAAACGAAAAAAAATTAGAAAATTACAGTTTTATTTTCGATTCTGCGGTCGACTTATGACAACATTTGCTGCACATAAAAGTTTTAGACTGTATACGTATACAAAAACCTGGCAGCGGACTCGGAAATACAATAAAGAAGAATCCTGCGCTTGCAGAAATGAGCTGCGAGCTTTAGTATAAGAGAAAAGTGTGTTTGAAAATTTCATATGCACATGTTACGCGTCTCCCCGAATTCAGCCAAAAACATACGGATCAGTATAACGGGTAGCCCTAGAGCAGGCGCTCTGTAGGTATGTGTAAGAATCGGTGAGCACTTCTTTATCGACGCTGATCGAGTTCGCCTGCGTTCTGTATGTATGTGTAAGAATTGGTGAGCACTTCTTTATCGACGCTGATCGAGTTCGTCTGCGGCTCCAGCATCCCCTTAACCCTTCGCCCGTAATATGGGTCGTAAATGGCACAAGCCGAAATTCAAAATAGAATACCGCCGAAATGAAAAGGGGGGGGGCTTGCTTTCCCTCGTAAAAAAAGTAGGTAGTGGGGAGAACTCATGCCCAAAGTTTCGTTGGAATTCACCAGTGTGTGCTTGACTAGCAGCGAGTCAAAGTGCGTCCAGTGCCAATATTGACCCTGATTACGGACAGTGCCAGACTTTCGTGCAACTGTAAATACTCTAAGAACTAATTTAAAACAAAATATTAAAGAAATTTTAGGTGTTTAAAGTACTACTTCATTTAATCCAAACACTAAAATCAAACGTAAAAGATGCTCAGTCTGTTCTTACGCTGACGATGTTAAAACATCATTTTGTTGTGGGCTTTGCGGTAATGCCGTTTGTGAAAAGCATCGCACAAATTTATGTTTGTCATGTGCTAATTCTTGGACAGAATAAATCACTCTTAATGTTCTTGAACGATTTTATATAATTTTTTAATAAAATAATGTAAAAATTACGCTAAAAGTCTTATTTTTCTTTAACCCGAAAAACGCCATTTTCAATCCTCAGAATAATTATACTTTTTGAAAATGACCCATATACAGAATTTTTTTCTTAAAAGTACACATATTTAACTATAAAACCTCGTTGGAATTTTTCATTTTGATTTAAAATTCAATGAGATATGATTTTTTTAATAAAAATGGATTTTTATTAATTTTTTGCATAAAGAATTATTTATAAACAATTTATTTTATAACAAATCGCTAAATAAACTTTGGGATTATAAAATAGGATAGTATACAAGTATTACAGAATTTTTTCAGATTTTTTGAACATTATTTACTAGGTCAAAATAACGACAGGACATTTACGACCCAGATTACGGACGATGCCAGTCAAATTATAGTTTACGGGCGAAGGGTTAAGTATAGAATATATAAACACCAACACTTTGTTACGGCTCGATGCTCCTTTGTATTTGATTGATTTCTAATCTTGTGAGCCTTTACTATTATATTTGAAAAGAATTCTTTTCTTTTTGCTATTTGGGTTGTATGCAACATATCTGCTTTTAAATAAGGCATAGATATCCGAAATATATGCAGAATCAGATATCATATCTGAGATAAAATTATCATGGCTTTTTATAATCTTAGAGATGTCTCTGAGATATTCTCATGATATCTTGCGCAATAAGATATTCCGTCATTCAGATATCTTCTAGATATCTCGGTGATATATTTTGCTGTGTGGGTTATGCTGATTTAGAGACGAAGGTTATTCTAATAGAAATTGAAAACTGGATAGAAGCTTTTCATGATTGAGAAACCTTTCGTTCATTTGGATGATGAAATGATCGAGAAAATTTATGCTGCTTGTTTGATATGCATTGCACAAACGTCTAATGTCCGCTGAATTGCAATGTCTTGTAGACGTTGTTGTTTCAACATTTCAACATTTAGAAAACATTGCTTGTGTGTGTGTGATGATATCAAATGGAATACTGGTGATTGATCTTCTGATGCTTCCTTCTTGCTTATACTTGTATATAACACATCTTTACAGTGTTCAAAAATCTTGTAATGATATTTTAACTGGCAAATATTAAAAATAATGCAACAACAATTAAATTGTTAAATATTGATTAACACTCAACAGAACGTGTTTTTTTTACAACTGTTGGCAGTTTTCTGAGCTCAGATTGGATTATTCCTTTAGATCTAAAAGAAGCGCCGGATCCGAAGACCCGTGAATGTTGCAATTTTGTTTCGCCGCGGCCGGAGGCCTGCTTATATTCATTCGCCCCTGAAATATACTTACAAATTAATCTTACCGTCATGCGCTGTCTAATAGCTAGTGGTGCATGTCGTTGCGAACTAGTGCGGAAAGATTAATAATTTGTTCAATGTTGTTTCAATGTTTTATATCAACATAAAGAATCAATGTAAAAAAAGCAGCATAGATTCAACGTTGGAAAGATATTTATACTTCAACATTCAACATTGCAACGTTGTTTCAACTTTTTGTGACGTTTGTTGATTTTATTGAAAATGATTCTATTGAAAATTACGTCAATCCGCAAAACTAATATTAATCGAGAAAACTATTAAAAAATGACTAAACTTGTGATGAGAGATGATAGAATGTTTGAGATCGTGATAAGTCGCATCACAGCGCAAGCACGCATGCAATAAAATGTTCGCTTAAAATTTCGCCTCAAATTAGTCACGTTAATATTCAGTATGGCATGGATCTTTCTATCATTCGCGTTCCGGAAAGTTCGCTGACATTCGCTCGGCAACAACAAAGTCAAGTTTGGACAAAGGAAAGATCCATGCGATAAACATAGCGATTGAAAACAAGTAACGTTCACTTCGGGTCGTCAACTGAAAACCGTGACGTAAGCACGATGACGTAGGCCGTCGATGGCCAATCACCCTCCCGAAATTATTGGTGATCTGCCTGGAGGGAGCCTCGTCTCGTAGGTGATAAAAGGCCACCGCCGCGCCGCGGAATCGCTCTCGCTCGCAGATCACCCGCCTAGTATATCTTTATACGACCGCTTGTACACCGCTGAACACCGCATTTCGCTTAGCCATTCGCATTCGCTTGCTTAATAGCTTTCGCCGCTTTTGCCGTGTTAACTTCTGTGCGCGCTACCGCTTACGGCTTTTCACCTGAAAAGGACTCTGTAAATACTTGTGCATATTTGACTTTATAAACTTTATTTTTCTGTACTTGCTGTTTCTTTCCTTGTGGTTGTCTATTACCTCGCGCTACTTCGCGCTACCGCGCTCTCGAACATAGAATAAGATGGTAGGATTTTCAGGACTTTCATAAGTTTGGAAAGGATATCTATATATAGCATTTTATGCGCAGAGACACATTTAGACACATTGCGTAGTTTACGATCAATATTTTAGCGGAAGGGAAAGCAGAAATGTTGTTTGTAGACGAGCGCTATCACGGTTGTTACTGCTTGTCAATAGCAATTTTCGGCCGTTATGCTGCGATTTTGCGGAAGATTTTTTGCCGAATAAATTGCAACTTTTAATCGGAATCTTATGGCAACCCTGCACGCGAGTGAGCCACGGACGCAACGGTTTTGGGGGCTTGTCTGGAATCCGGGATAGCTTAAGTCATCCACACCGGAGCCCTTAGCGAGGAGTCCCCGTCAGGAACGCCAGTCCTACAAGCCGTATACTATTCTGTATAATAGAAATACTTAATTTTATCACGAGACACGGTAGTGTCTCGCGCTGCGCGTGTACTTAGCGCGAGACACTATCGGGTATATTTACGCGAACGCACGGATTTTTAGTATGTCCTATATATATGATTTTCTTGTACGGTTGCAATGTCTGACGTAAGAGTGCGCTGGCGATCAAGCCTAACAGACGCATTGAAAGCCCTTACGAAAAAGTAGTACTAGCAATCAGTACTCGGTACTGAGTGATCAGTACTCGTAGTATTGAGAGTATTAGTATGTTAATACTCACGAATACTGCAGAATGGTCAGTACTGTGTCTGTCAGTGCTTACAGTACTGGCAGTACTACAAGCAATAATACTCATTAGTACTTCAAAGTATTGAAGTGGTCAGTACTTTATTAGATTAATATTCGGAGTACTATCATGATAGTACACTGAAGGGAGTACTGAATGAGTATTGGATGAGTACTGGGAAGGAGTACTGACGAAGTCAGTATGGTCGAATTTAGTAGTACTTTGAGTACTTATGTCTCCAGTACTTTCACCAATACTTTTTCCAGTATTAAAACCAGTACTACTTTTTCATAAGAAATAACGTGTGGTACAGGCGCAGTACTTGCGCAGTACTATCCAAGTAGAACAAAAAGTCAAGATGATATCAAAATAACGTCATATTGATAGTTTAATGTGTTAATTTAGTAAAAAAAACTCGTAAACTATTATTTTATTGCATATCCCCGTAGGGTTTACAATCTAGTCTCTTGTGGCGTTTTTGAAGGGACGTACCCAACCCTATCCAACTCATCCATTACCATTACCGTTTCCTTTGGACCAACGGTTTAACGTCTCTTCCGAAAGACGGAGCCCAGTTTTTCCATCTAGGGATACCTCTCTCCGCTAGATGGGGGGGCAGCGTTTTTGCTGAGAATTCTCAGTGGCCTAGTGGGATTCGAACCCGGTTCTCCGGATTACGAATCTAGCGCTCTACCCACTAGACCAGCCGTCACCCCGTGTTAATTTAGTATTTTATTAATTTAGTATTTCCAAGATACGTTACGAAAAAGTAGTACTAGCAATCAGTACTCAGTACTGAGTGATCAGTACTCGTATTAGTATTGACAGTATTAGTAGGGGAGACCGGGGCTAAAACGTCTACGGGGTAAATACGTCTAATCAAATATCTCGGAACCTGTATATTGTGCGAACTCGCTATTAACATTGTAAACGCTGCTTATAGTACCCATGTGACCAACGGAGTTTTGGCAGGTTACCTGCCGTGTTATGATTTTTACGAGGGCAAACGTGTTTTCGAAAGGTGAAAGTTACATTTTCTGCGCGTGGAAATTTTGTAATATCTGCAATAATATTTGCTCTCCAAATCTCGAGGTACGTGATTATAAAGAGTAATGCATGCTGAACACGAATCCAGTGTAGTTTTTTCTTTATCGTTGATGTTTAATATTTCGTGGGCGATCAAACCTGAAACTTGTGTTTGGGGCTAATCGGTCAGTAAGCAGTCCGGGTGCATTTCCAAGGCATTTTCGGGCTCACTACATATGGAATATGGATGAGACGGGAATTACAACCGTTCAGACACCGAATAGAGTCATCGGACGTCGAGGAGTGAAACAAGTAGGGCGAGTGACTTCTGCGGAAAGAGAAACCCTTGTAACTATTTTTTAATAATGTTTCGTATAAAAATTTTAAATAAATTTTTATATTTTTCTCTTAAAAAACAATTATTGCATGTATCCTATTATTTTTTAGGATTAGATGTACGTATATGTATTGAAAATGCAGTGCAGACTGTTATACCCCGGCATTTTTGAGATTTTAATTTTTCCACCGTTGTCGTTTTTGCTCTATACCGGTTAAACAAAGCGACGTAGACAAAAATTTCCTATATAAATTTTGTAGCTAAAGGTTCACTCTTTACAGTGGTATACCACTTTTAACTACAATTATTTATTTTGTTGTTAAAAATCGGCACCGAAAAAAAACGGACTGTTTAGCCCCGGTCTCCCCTATGTTAATACTCATGAATATTGCAGAATGGTCAGTACTGTGCCTATTAGTTTCTTACAGTACTGGCAGTACTATCATGATAGTACTCCGAATATTAATCTGGTAAAGTACTGACCACTTCAATACTTTGAAGTACTAATAAGTATTATTGCTTGTAGTACTGCCAGTACTGTAAGCACTGACAGACACAGTACTGACCATTCTGCAATATTCATGAGTATTAACATACTAATACTCTCAATACTACGACTACTGATCACTCAGTACTGAGTACTGATTGCTAGTACTACTTTTTTGTAAGGGAAGAGCCACCGCACAAGAGCCTCCGCACAAGACTCTCGTATGATAGCGTAGCGTAACGTAACGTGGATCAACGCACAAGAAACGTATTGACGTATAACGCCGTAACCGATCCCACACAGCAAAATATATCTGAGATATAGCCAGATATCTTAATGCCTACAATTTTAAGTCAAATCTGAGATATCTTATTTTCAGATATTCACAGAATGTCTACAGGACATTATTACTTGATATCACATTGTATCTTTGAAAAAGACATCTCTGCAACATTTGCATTCGAATATATGGCCGATTCATAGTTAGCTCTTATATTTTATAAAGACCAACTCAAGTTTATTCGTAGCCAATAAAACAATCCTAGAAGACTTGGACGCCGTACCGATTCGTCGCGGCGAAAGCCACACGCCGCGAGGGAACTTAGAAAATTTTCACTCGGGCGGCGCCGGAGGTAACGACCGCGGCGCGAAAGCAACTCGCCGGGAGGGGACTTAGAAAACTTTTGCTGGGGCTGCGCCGGAGGTAACGACCGCGGCGCGAAATCAACATGCCGCGAGGGGACTTCAAAAGTTTTTGCTCGGGCGAGCGCTAGTAACATGCGCTGCCGCGACGCGGCTACATGCGCCAGTACCTTCTCGTAAGCAAAAATCCTTACACACTAGAATAAAAGGCGAACCTGTGAGATTGTGTACTTGACTTTAATATTTTTCGTGATACCTCCGAGATATCATACAGTGCAGAGATGGCAAATACAAAATATTGGAATAGTATCGAAGCATAATTTTGAATTTATTGCGAATTCTTATGAAAAGAACTTCTTTTATATTTGAAGAAAGACTCAGAATTGGTGACATAAAAATAAATTTTTTATGAACTCTTAAGAATCATTTTAGAACAGAGAATAAATACGGAAAAAGAATTAATTTCATAAATCAAAAATTTAAAAAAAATTCTTCTTTTCTTCTTGCTATTTGGGTTGTATATAACATATTTGCTTTTAAATGAGGCATAGATATCCGACATATATGCAGAATCAGATATCATATCTGAGATAAAATTATCATGGCTTTTTATAATCTTGGAAATGTCTCTGAGATATTCTCATGATATCTTGCGCAATCAGATATTCCGTCATTCAAATATCTTCTAGATATCTTGGTGATATATTTTGCTGTGTGAAATAAAGTAAAAAAACTTGGCGCTGCTAGACCTCGAAATTTAATAAAGTACTAAAATTTTTGATTGAATAAAGAAACAATAAATTGGGAATATATACATAATTTAGAAAATAATGCGACAGGAATAAAAAAGCAGCGCCAAGTTTTTTTACAAGAAAAATTTATTTTATTTTGATTAAATATTTTTATTTTATACCGTTACCTTTTTAATTTCTTGTGATTAAAATGATTCTTTGTAATATTATAATTTTGTTAAGGAGAATTAAAGCTACTACCACTTGGGTTGGAATAGGAAGACCCTTGAATGGGAACACAAATATATGTACCACTTGGGTTTTATTTTTTAAAAATAGTTGCAAAACAATTATTTTTCGAAACAATATATATATTCTCTTTGCAATTAGCGCACATTTAAAGATTTCACATCTTTTTTTGAAATACATGTCACTTGAGTTAGGTAACGCAATTTTATGATATAATAATTTTGTTAAGGAGAAGTAAAGCTACTACCACTTAGATTGGATTTTTGGATTTACAACATTGTGCGTGTACTTGGCGCCTTTTTTTACCTTTTTTGAATTTAATTTTATAAAAAACAGTAAAAATCAGACATTCTGAAGTGATATGTACATGTTTTCGAAGTACACACCATAAAGTTACTATTTGAACAAAAATCTATTTTTTTTACGAAAACTGTATAAAACTTTGTGTAAACAATCATTTATTATACCATTAGCCACTTTTTAAGAACTGATTTTTGTTCAAATAGTAACGGTGCACATTTAGAGAACATCTTTACAATGTCCAATGTATAATCTTTAGAATGCCTGATTTTTGCTATTTTCTACAAAATAAAATTGCTCGGGGGGGGGTGTGAGGCGCTCCCCGGATTCGCGAATTGGTCTGTAAATTACTGGTTTCGAAGGACCAGAGGGGGGTATGGCCCCTCACGAAAGCGAACGGTATGCACAATGCATGCAACGAGAAATTACTACAAAAGCGACTCACCGTGTCGTTGCCCGGCCCTCCTGGCAGTTAATCTCGTCCTTCCGTTCGGCAGCAAGCCCTCCGTGATTGCGGGAGGTGCAGGCAGGCAGGCAAGGGTTGAGCGTGCGTTTAATGCAGGATTAGCAAGCAGGCACAAGCAGGCACAAGCAGGCAGGCAAGGCTCGAATAATGTGTGTGGACTCAACCGAGTCCCAAACGTGAGTACTGTAAACTCGACGACGTCTGAACAGTGAGTGATCTTCCGGGACTCTCTAGCTCGCGCACCTGTGAAGTACGGCGCGAGCGAGTAAATTCTCCCATTACTTGGGGATGCCACCCGCGGGCGGGCAGCACGAGTCGGGTGAGTCGCGAGAATATTGACAGGCTATCGATCGCGATCCGCCAACGTTCCGCGCGAGTCACTAAACACGATCTAAATTTACTGACGGCATGCTTCCACAAATGCGCGCTAATGATACGAGAAGCAACTTATCAACTAATATGTAACGCGAGTATCAACAATTAAACTTAGCAACTAATATATACACGTAACGACTAATATATTTACATGTAAGCGCCAAACAAAAATTAAGTAAAAATTTTTCATCATAGTATACTCAAATAAAACTGCCAAATGTCTTCTACTCAACGCAGTTTTATTTTTGCCGATACTCGTATGAGTTATAGAATAAAAGCTAAATAATTTCAGTACCTAACTTCTCAAAGGACACCCTGTACATGCAGAATAACTAGAAGAATCATATTATGTAAAAAAATAATCATACAATTCCATTTCAAAAACGAATTCTTCTTGGAAAGGTCTACTTGACCTTTGCATCTCCTCCACATCTCCACCTACGAAAAACCTATTGACATCAGAAAACAAAAATTTAACGCATGATAGAATTTTATTTTGGAATGGAATTTCTTGACTTCCTATAACTAAACTGATTTTTAAACAGCGTGGGTGGTTTTCTGCAAGAATATATATTCTTCGTCTCGTATCAATGATCATACTTAATTGTTTAAACAAACGGACATATATGTCTCCTTACATTCAGAGAATTCTGAAAAATATTTATATCTGCGTAAATGTTTAAATAAATATTTTGCTAAACAGTAATGTGGTATTTTATTTACTGTCAGAAAGAAGCTTTTATACATACATGAAAAATATTTTATTAAATGTTTTTTAATATTTATCATGATATTGCTTTATTTTACAATTTAGTATAACATAATTTATTATTAATTACAATATCAATGCAATTATTATGACATTTTATATATTCACGTTATATTCACTTCTTTACATTATATGCAGCAACTGCACGCAAAGCCTGTTAATGTTTCTACGACTTACGCTTGTTTACTCTTGCGTAATTTAGATGCAGTGTACATATAATTATAATAAAAATTAATCAATACTTTTATTACAAAGAATATACTTAACAATATTATGAAGAAACTAAGAAACAAAAATGCGTAGACATCAATCAGATTTTGTTCCACCCAGCTCTGAGATCTCAGCGGCGTCACTAAAGTTCCATTTGGATGGCGAACGGTGTATTCGATGCCCCAAATAGCTAAATCTAATGGCGGTATTGGCCGATCCCGGAATTCGCTGGATAATCGTTTCATGTTTCTCGTATAACTGTACAAAAAAAAAGTTTGACTATTAATAATGTAATAAAAAAATTACGTTTTAATAAAGGAACGCAAACTTACGTCTTAATTAAAGGAAAAGCCAAATATATTACAAGACACATAAACAGGAAAGCTAAATTTTATAATTTATTATCTTATAAGCAATTGTTTTTACAGGAATTTGTAAATTGATTATACTATGTATATTAAACATTAGAGTTTAGACATTATCTGAAATGTAGCTATATTGTTAATATTTACTGCTTAAATAATAATTATTAAAGCATGATCAAAATATGATACCTTTCATTGTAAAGTACTTCTTCAGCTGCGCGTAATATGGATTGCGTGGACAAAGTTTTAATGTCCAAGTATATGCCAACACCTTTAGCTACTAATATTCTTGCGTTGGATTTTTGATCTATAACGAAAGGCATTACGATCATTGGTATACCTTTCCAAATAGCTTCCTGCGTACTCAGAAGACCACCATGTGTCCAGACTGCTCTTACATTTTTATGAGCTAAACACATAAAGACATATTATTAAATAAGTATAACTCTCAACTATGGAAATCTTACATAGATACACACATATTATTAGCTATACATGTCCCGATTAAACTAATATGATAAACTTTTTAATCAACAATTTTGTTGCCTATACCTCATTTTTAAACAAAAAGTGAGTTGTTCTTATTGTAATAAAAACTACTCTTTTATTGTAAAGAGATTATAACATATAATTGTAATAACTAAAAATTAAAATTGTCTCATAATAAGTGCAAAAAAATTATAAAATAAAATAAAATGGTAAAAATAATGATGAGGGAAGGCACCTCCAATAACCTTGACCTTTAACATATGTTGTCAAGGACATGATCCTGAGCAGAGATAGGAAAGTAACTTTTTAAAAGTAACTATAGTTACCGTTACTCGTTACGAGTCAAAAAAGTAACGGTTATATACCGTTACTATAAGTTACTGATTCTCAAAAGTAACTCATTACCGTTACCGTACGTTACTTAAAAAATAACAATTTATTAGCAATAGCTAATTAAACAAATGTTACGTAGAAATATACAACTCATATTTCTCGTACATTCATAGAAACTGGAAAACGTACATAAAACTTCGCTTTGAGGCATCCATTTCACAACCATTACATTTTCGGGGATCTCAAATGGCACTTCAATATCTAGCTTCCACAGCACTCGTTGTTTTAGTTTCGACAGAGCCAGTATAACGGTTTTAACCGTATCTAAATTGAGATGTTTCCATTTCACATTCGTTCCTAACGATATTACGATGGCTCCATTCTTTGCTCCGTCAAGAAATATGCGCACATCCTTTAAAATAATGATGAACTAAAGGCCTCCGCACAATAAAAAATATAAGGAACAAAGAACAGATATTAGCGATTAGGACTAAAGAATCAAGAATAAAGTTGGATGCACGATAAAAAATACAGGCAACAGAAACAGGGAATAACACAGGCAATAGATTTTTAACCTATCGGAAGCCGAGTATTAATGCTACACCAGCTTCATTCCTGATTTCTTGTTTCTTATCTGTTCCTTGTTCCTTAATTATATTTTTCATTGTACGGAGGCCTTTAATATTTCGATAATATAAAAATATGTATCTTAATGACAAAATATAATCGTAAATAACTGATGCATTTTAAACGGATTATATCTAAGCAGAAATTATATTATCAAATTTGTTTAAATAAGATTTATGCGGCACTTTTTTAGAGAAGTCATTGTTATAAATAGAATATTATTATAAAAAATATTTTTACATTTCTAAATTTAGCAATATTCCGTGAAATATTTATTTTCTGCTTACAATTCACTGATTATTATACAAATTAATAATTAATTAATAATATAAATTATATTACATAGAATTGCAATTTTTTCATTTATAGAATATAGATGGGTAAGAATACGTCAGAAATGTCACGATTTGGACGTGGTTTCCGGATTGATTTGCAAATTGGTGAAATTATAGTATTGGATAAGAGAAATTAAAAGGTCAAAGGATTTTTAAAAATTTTGAAAATTGTAAAAGTTACGCCATGTTGAATTTTTTACTAAGTATTTTTTTAAGTATTAATATTTACGAAACTATTCATCGGATTTTAATAAAATTTAAATATGTTATACTTGAAATCATGCCTTTTTAGACTATTGCATTATTGAAAACAAATTTTTTAATTTTGACCAAAAAAAAGTAAAAATATTTTTTGGAATCGTTTTTATTCGAACGGGACCAATTTGTCAGAAACTTTGTAAGATAATAAAATATTCCTTATAGTGTAACCTTTCTTTTAAAAAAAAATTAATGGAGACTCTAATAGGTTCTGAGATATCGCAATTTTCGTGAAAGCGTGCAGCACCGCTTTTCCCGTAACAGGTTATGGGCCCAGGCGTATAGCCGTTGCAAGTATATTATCGCGAGTGATACGTGATCGATACACGAGGAAGAAAACATGGCGTCGTCGTCTGTAAGGATTGAATTTCTGAATAAAGAAAACTTCGACACGTGGAATAAGATCCAGATAGAAGCTCTTCTCATAAAAAACGACGCAAACCCTCTAACTCCTTAACCCTTTAGAAACAAACGATTTAAACGGAGGTACAAACGGGTACATACGATTCTCCTTCGAATGGCGTTGGGCGTTTTCCAATATCTTAAAGTTGGGCGCTGGCGTTTTTTTCACCCACTCTAACTCCTTAACCTTTTAGAAACAAACGATTTAAACGGAGGTACAAACGGGTACAAACGATTCTCCTTCGAATGGCGTTGGACGTTTTCTGATATCTTAAAGTTGGGCGCTGGCGTTTTTTTCACCCCCTCTAACTCCTTAACCCTTTAGAAACAAACGATTTAAACGGAGGTACAAACGGGTACATACGATTCTCCTTCGAATGGCGTTGGGCGTTTTCTGATATCTTAAAGTTGGGCGCTGGCGTTTTTTTCACCCTCTCTAACTCCTTAACCCTTTAGAAACAAACGATTTAAACGGAGGTACAAACGGGTACAAACGATTCTCCTTCGAATGGCGTTGGGCGTTTTCTGATATCTTAAAGTTGGGCGCTGGCGTTTTTTTCACCCCCTCTAACTCCTTAACCCTTTAGAAACAAACGATTTAAACGGAGGTACAAACGGGTACATACGATTCTCCTTCGAATGGCGTTGGGCGTTTTCCGTTATCTAAAAAATTAACGAATTTACCTCTTGGACGTTTTTTGAAAAGCCTGTATTTCCGGTTCCTTTGAGAGACAAACGATTTAAACGGAGGTACAAACGGGTAGAAACGATTCTCCTTTGAATGGCATTGGGCGTTTTCCGATATCTTAAAGTTAGTCGCTGTCGTTTTTTTAGGAGCGTCCCGTTTGATCACGTTAATATTTACCACGGTCCCAATTGACCAACGTCCCGATTGACCACGGTCCTGATTGACCACCGTCCCGATTGACCACGGTCACGATTGACCACCATCCCCATTGACCACCGTCCCGATTGACCACGGTCCCGATTAACCAGGGTCCCGATTGACCACCGTCCCGATTGACCACGGTCCCGATTGACCACGGTCTCGATTGACCACCGTCCCGATTGACCACCGTCCCGATTGACCACGATTGAGCACGAGTTACAATATTAAACAGTTCCTGAGATATATACAGGGTGTAGAAAAACTAAGTTTCGTAAATTTGTGTAATGAAAGAAGGAATAAATACACCAACTTTAAGTATAGGAACCATGAGTCAACGACGCTTCGTTACGGGCGTTTAATTAAATCGTCACAACGACTGCGATGCAATGATTTTATTCCGTCAATTTGACATGTTTACAGTAGAGACCCTCTATGCAGAGTTTGGCCATAAGCGATTTTGTCCAAATCCTGCGAGAGGAAAGATATACATTATCTCTACAATATCGCTATTATTCGCTATCTATTGCTGCAATGCTTATAACACTTTTACAGCTGCCAAATGTGCTTGAGCGTATCAGATGAGGCTAGGTTAAAGGAAAAATGTATATCCGTCTCTCTCGCAGGATTTTGACAAAATCGCTTATGGCCAGATTCTGTATAGAGGGTCTCTAGTTTACAGTAAATGTTCAAAATTACGACCACCAACGTTACAACAAAAGTCACAGCACCGCGTCGGAGCAATGACTGCCGCGTTCTTTGAAATATTTTAGGCAAGTGTCGGATGGTTTCAGATGTCTTAACGATGTGACCAAATTCTTCTAGGATTTGACTTGTTGTGAATAAATTATATTTTTTATTGCACCCCAGAAGGTAACTTTGAGAGTTCGTCAATCTAGAATTCAACGACTTTCTGAAGAGAAACGGGATCGAGCGCAGGTTGACAGTCACGCATACTCCGGAGCAGAATGGGACTGCAAAGAGGAAGAATCGGACTCTCGTGGAGATGGCTAGATGCTTCCTGATCCAATCCAAACTACCTTCGTCTTTCTGGGGAGAGGCTATCAATACGGCAAATTATATACGCAATCGCTATCCGACCAGTAGCCTTGGCGGCAAGACTCCTTACGAATACTGGACGGGAAATGCGCCAAACGTCGGACAATTTCAAGAATTCGGTTGTCCTGTATACACACTAATAGAGAGCCGAACAAGGAAAAATTCCAGTCACGTTCTAAGAGAGGAATCTTCCTTGGATATGCCGAAAATTCTAAGGCCTACAGAGTGTGGATCCCGGACAAACGCAAGATAGACATATCGAGAGATGTGGAATTTATTGCCATGCCGGAAGCGTTACGACAGACGCAAAAGGAGCCTAAACCAAAAAGGGATGATGTCGCAGAGAAACCGAACGAAGTTGAATTTCCGATTTTCAGCGATAGCGACAAGGATCAAGACGACGAGAGAAGATCACGTCACCGAAGATGAAGACGAGGATCATGTCGACGAACCGCAGGCCACACCGAAGAGAGGACCAGGAAGACCTCGAAAAGTAATGACAGGACGCAGGGGAAGACCTAGAAAATTGTTTCAAGTCGCGAATGATACAACCGAACAAGCCGGATTCGCTTTTCTTGCCGAAGTACCTATTAATGAATCCCTGAGAGGACCTGATGCGGAAGAATGGATTTACGCTATGACCACGGAAATGAAATCCATCTTAAATAATGATACGTGGAAGCTGGTGGATCGCCCGGAAGGATGCGAGATTATCGGTAGCCGATATGTGCTACGAAACAAGATGAATCAAGATGGAACATTGGAACGGAGAAAGGCGCGCATCGTCGCGCGTGGATTCTCTCAACGTCCCGGCGTAGACTTCTACGAGACCTTCGCATCAGTGGCTCGTCTCAGTTCAATACGCATCACAACGGCCCTACTCTTATGAAAAAGTAGTACTGGTTTTAATACTGGAAAAAGTATTGGTGAAAGTACTGGAGACATAAGTACTCAAAGTACTACTAAATTCGACCATACTGACTTCGTCAGTACTCCTTCCCAGTACTCATCCAATACTCATTCAGTACTCCCTCCAATACTCCCCCAGTACTCCCACCAGTACTCCCTCCAGTACTCTTTTAGTACTTATCAAATAATCGTGAGATACTAACGTATGGTACAGGCGCAGTAGGGGAGAGTGGGCACCCTTGAACCACGTTTTTTCAAATCACATTAAAAATGTAAATTTAAAAATTTTAATAACTTCATTATAATATAAATAAGACTATTCGATGTTTAATATAATAAACTTTGTTTGTAAATGATTTAAGAAGTAAATTTTCAGAAATATTTTGCAAAAATAATGATATTTCGAAATGCTGCGTTTGTCACAGTGGACCCCACGCGTGGGGTCGATTGAGCCATAGCGTAGGGTACACTGTGACATGTAATGTGAAAGGTAGGGTACCCTGTGACACGTAGAAGAGATCTGTTTAAATCCTGTTTATTACAAATCTTTGGTCAATTAAAAACCAAGACTGTGCTAGAGAACCAATTTATCAATAATCTATGCCTATTAGTTTCTTACAGTACTGGCAGTACTATCATGATAGTACTCCGAATATTAATCTGATAAAGTACTGACCACTTCAATACTTTGGAGTACTAATGAGTATTATTGCTTGTAGTACTGCCAGTACTGTAAGCACTGACAGACACAGTACCGACCATTCTGTAGTATTTATGAGTATTAACATACTAATACTCTCAATACTACGAGTACTGTTCACTCAGTACTGAGTACTGATTGCTAGTACTACTTTTTCGTAAGGGTAGCGGCACAACATAACATAAAGATTCATCAACTAGATGTCACGACCGCATACTTAAACGGCGAGCTCGAGGAACAAATCTTCATGGAGATTCCCAAATACACGGAACGAATTTTAAAAGAAATTGTCATCTCCGAGAAGAAGGGGAAGATTGCTAATAAAGCAGCAATTATGCTTCGGGAATTGAGGAGCGGAGACAAGGTTTGTCTATTAAGAAAAGCTCTTTACGGACTTCGCCAAGCTGGACGCCGCTGGCACGTGAGACTGAGATGTGAGCTCGAGAAGTTTGGACTTAAGCAATCTACAGCTGATCCATGCGTATTCTTCAGAGGAAAAGGCGAAAATATCTTTATCGTCACAGTTTACGTCGACGACATCTTGGTGGCATCCCGCGACCTATCGGAAATCACTAAACTAACTGAACATCTTTCTAAAAGTTTTCAGATCAAGGATCTCGGCGAAATAAAATATTGTCTCGGCATCAAGTTTACTCAAAACGAGGATGGAATGACATTGAATCAAAAGGGGTACATCAACGATACTCTGGACCGATTCGGAATAAAGGACTCGAAGCCAGTAGCTACTCCGCTGGATTGCAGCTAGAAATTAAGAAAGAGCGAGGACGATTCCAGTATGCAAGAGAAGGAACTGCCTTTTCGGGAGCTGGTCGGGAAGCTGACATACTTAGCCATGAGCACCAGACCCGACATTTCTTACGCGGTGAGTCATCTGGGCCAGTTCAACAACTGCTATGACGAGACCCACTGGAAGGCAGCCAAACGTGTCTTGCGATACCTCAAAGGGACATCGAATCTTGGACTGTCATTCAGGAGATCTACCAAACACCTCACTGGCTATGCTGATGCGGATTGGGCGAATTGCCTAGAGGACCGACGATCTTATACGAGTTATGCTTTTATATTGAACGGATGTCTCATATCATGGGAGTCCAAGAAGCAGAGGACCACTGCCCTTTCGTCTACCGAAGCCGAATACATGGCTGTATCAGACGCCGTGAAGAAGGCTGTTTACCTTCAAAGATTTATCAGCGACCTCAGCTTCAAGTTACCAACCAAACTGACGATCTTTAATGACAACAACGGAGCCCGGAAACTGGCGGAGAATCCTGTCTTTCACGCCAGAACCAAGCACATTGATGTTCGCCATCACTACGTACGCGAGGTGATGGAGAGCGGAATTTTGAAGATATAATATGCACCTACTGAGCTGATGGCCGCAGACATTCTCACCAAGGGACTTCCAAGGTTGAAGCACGAGAGATGTCTCGATCTCTTAAATCTAAAGCCCGTCTAACTATTTCACAGACGTCGTGTGCTCATCGAGGGGAGGTGTTCGAGCCGAATCCGGATTGGTGGCGATTCCCAGCGCGCATCTGGAGAACTATTATCCCATAGAGTTGCCTATCTATCTAATGACTGACTTAATGTTCTTCTTCGATACGGTAGTCAGTCTGTCCTAGTCCGTGTTCACGATACGTCTTGTCCGGTTAGCTCCTTCTGTATTCTAACGAAATATACTGTGTTATCATTCAACCATCGAATCATCACTTGCATACCGCTCGACGGCCTTCCCATTTCCCGTAACAATAAATAATTATAAGCAACTAATAAATTATTTTTTTTATTTATATTAATTTAATGAAGCACTAAAAAAGTATAAAATAAAAATTTTTTTTAAAAATAGAACCGACTTTAAAAAAAGCTCTAAAAAGTATTTAAAAATTTTTTAAAAAATTAAAAAAAGCTTTAAAAAGTATTAAATAATACTTTTAAGAATCACTTTCAATTTTTTGAAATCGGTGCAAAATTAATAATACTTTTAAGAATTCTTTTTAATTTTTTAAGTCGGCGCCAAATTAATTTAGTAATTATTAATTTGGCGCCGACTTCAAACAATTGAAAGGGATTCTTAAAAGTATTATTAAGGATGTATCGGAGGTACAATCTTAGACAAAAGTGCATGAAATTTGAAATACTTGAATATCTACGCCTAACGCATAGTAAATCTAGATGTAAGATACTCAAATGATAGTAGGAGTCTTATTTTTACTCCTAGAAAGGTATTTTTTACTTTACAAATGTTTTTTCATTGAGATACATTCGTGCCGACAGCACAATTATCTCAAGTTATAATTTATTTCTTTAAAACGGTGTAGTGAAGACAATTGAAACTTGGCAGATATTTTCATCTATTCGTATACTAGATGTACAAAAAAATTCAAAACATTGGTAGCACTCCTTCAACATTTTTTTAGCTGTTTTATCCGTCAAAATCGTCTCTTCCCATAAGAATACGTGTAAAATCAGTGAAAATTAAAATCGTTATATCTCAGCAACCGTTTAGTGGATTCGTTTCTACTTTTTTGTAGCACATCAGGAAGACTAAAAGAACATTCTCACAAATTTTTATCCACTTGGTAGCGCTTTGAAAATTAGGTCCGATACATCTAAGACTGTACCTCCTATACATCCTTAATTTTTCACCGATTTCAAAAAATTGAAAAATTTTCTTAAAAGTAGGGTTATGTGGGGTGATGTGCAACACTTTCACGCGTTGCTCGGAAAACATATCCAAAAATCAAATTCTTGAATATATCATGGCTGTATAATGTAGAAGAAGGAAAATACTAAAATTCTGCGTGATTAGATTTTCAAAATTTTAAATTTTTCCTAAAAATTTTTCGAGTTTTCAAAAACGTCTGTTTTAGCATTTTCAAATTTTCTTGGGGTGATGTGCAACACAGGTAAAATTAAGGTAAAAAATGCATGAATATCGACATCAATCGACTTAAATGTTAAATTTGGGCTTCTTAAATACAAATTAATCGAAATCTGGTGAACAAAAAATTTCACTGTGTTGTAATCGACCTGAAAAAAAAATAATTTTTATTTGATTTCTTATTTATTTATCGCTTAAAAATTAATATAATGAAAGGAAAAACGCAAAAAACTTTATGTTCCGTAATTTTCTCGCGATCACGATCAATACCGTACCGGTAACGCCATCCGTCAGTCGCCCTCCGAACGAAGGGATTTCGCGCCGCTCCCCCCGTCAACCCTCACCGCGAAGTCTCTCGCGGCACGTATCGATCCTGTCATGCCGTGATCGCATGATCCCGGAAACGCAGGTGATTGGTCGATACGCGTCGCGCAAAGGAAAGCTCTCGAAACACGAGAGTTCGCGGTCAGTAGCTAAAAGTAATCCGGTTCACGAGGTCGTATACCGTCGTGCATCCGAGTTTACTGCTCTGTCAGAGCACCGCTAATTATCGCGCCGTTCGTGCGTGCTGCAATTCGCTCTCGCCTCCGCGAGCAGTGAACATTCGCGTATAAGTCACCCTGCGTGCCTCGCCATTGTGCGCTCGATCATCGTGATCGAGCCGACTTTTGTGAACATTCTCGCGTCTTGTGTTACGAACAAGTGCGACTGCTGTATAACGCCTCAAGTGCGTTCATCGCGTGCAAGCTACATTGCGCGTTTTAATTGCCATCGCCTCCGCGCTCTACGAACACTTTCGTATCACGTGACCAGCGCTCATCGAATCACGTGCGCGTCGAGTGTCGTGCTCAAATGAGAGCGCGTCAACCAGCATTTGTATTAACCTGACAATTAAACGATATTTGTGCATTCCTCCCAAATCAAGTGTCTCATTCAAACCGCACGTCGGATCCCTGTCGGGGTCGACCCGGCATCTTACGCCAATTGGCGAACCGGAGTTACGCCCGGAAAACATAAAAATTTGCCAACATAATTTCTGGTCCTTCGAGCCGGATCGGCGTGCTTGTTGAGGACGAGTCAAACCAGCTGGTGCGAAATGGCAGAGCAATTGGGCGGTCAACCGCAACTCCAAAGAGTGATCGAGCGTTGTCTTGAGAATTTCAAGAAGCTCGAGCGAAGCAACCTAACGCCAGCAAAGGTCCGTTCGAGGATCTCCGCTCTCAAGGAGACATGGAATCAGTTCGTCAGCGGACACGCCGCTGTAGCCAAGACCATCCCTGAGGACCTGCGAGCATCGCTGTCCTACTTCAAGGACAATCACTTCGAGACTACGCACAACGCCTACCAAGCAGCCTTGGACTACATGTCGGAGAGCCTGGAGGAGTTGGAGCCAGTCGTGAGTCACAACCAGTCATTTGCCGCATCAACGATGCGCACGGATCAGTCCGCGTTTTCTCTTTCGCACCTGCCGCGTATAAGTCTTCCTAAATTCTCGGGGGAGTTTCGCGAGTGGGAAGCGTTTCGAGATCAATTCACAGCCTTAATCATTGATAATCGCGAATTGTTAGACGTTAATCGCTTGCAATATCTGCACTCTTGCGTGAAGGGTGAAGCCAGCGATGCCATACGCAATCTGGCATTAACTGACGCGAATTTTAAGATAGCTTGGAGTTTGCTAATAACGCGATATGATAATCGCCGCCGCTTAGTACATGATCACATCCACGCTCTGCACACGCTTCCCCAAGCGACTTCTGATTCCGCAGTGGCTCTCACCGCGTTGCGCAATAAAGCGAACATAGCAATACAGTCATTAAAAAACCTCGGTCGGTCTGTTGATGCATGGGACGACATTTTGGTTTATTTGCTCGTTCAAAGGCTGGATAAATTCACACGAAAGGCCTGGGAATTGCAACTTGGCGATACGTCAGAGTATCCAACATACGATCGACTTGATAAATTTCTTCTATCACGAATACGTGCGCTCGAGAATGTTCTCCCGGCTTCGTCTCAAGTCAAGGGCAATAAACAAAATTCCTCTGTTCAGAGTCACGCAGCGAACGCAAGTTCGACCAAATGTCCCATGTGTCAAAAGACGCACTTCTTGTCCGCGTGTCCGGACTTTCACAATAAGAGCGTCGCTCAACGGCGTGATCTCGCGAAGAAATATCATTGTTGCTACAATTGCTTGAGTACACGGCACACTCGCGATGCGTGTTCGAGCAAGAACACATGCCGTCAATGTCAGCAGAAGCACCATACGTTGCTTCACACGACCGATGTAAATAATAATAGTTCGACAAGTGAGGGCTCACCTTCATCTACGGAAACGAAAACAGACTCAACTGACGAAGTAACTTCGCATCTATTATCTCACACTAGCTTTTCAAAATCAAATATTTTATTAGCTACGGCCTGGATCAAGGTGAGCGGGCTCAACGGTCGACATAGTATAGTCCGCGCGTTATTGGATCAAGGTTCGGTCACTACTTTGATCACCGAACGTTTAGCTCAGCGACTGCGTCTCCCGCGTACGCGCGTCTCCGTATCTATCACTGGGATCGGCGAGACCGCTGCCACCGCAGCGCAGCGCAGCTAAAGTTCATGTGTCAGCGCGTGACGGCACGGGCCCGGCGCCCTCCGTTTCCGCTCTTGTTCTCAAGTCGCTCACGACTTACATTCCGCAAAGCGTTCAGGATATAACGAAACTGTCGTACATTCGCGAACTTACGCTAGCTGATAACGATCCGACTAGCGCGGCGCCGATTGACGTCATTATCGGTGCTGATTTGTATGGCGCGATTTTACTGCCGGAGGTCCGTAATCGCGCCCCTCATGAGCCCGTCGCTCAAAAATCGATTTTTGGATGGTTCCTGTCTGGACCAATGCCTATGCCGTCGCAGTCACGGCCGACTCGCATTCAAACGCACCACTGCACGGTGTTGTCGGAAATCTCCGATCAGCTGAAACGGTTCTGGGAGGTCGAAGAACTTCCTCAGCAAACTCATCTCTCACCGGAAGAGAGTCAATGCGAAGAACACTTCGTGTCTACACATTCTCGTGCCCCCAACGGGCAATATATAGTGCGGCTGCCGTTCAAATCGGGGCCCCCTATCGACATTGGCGACTCAAAAAAGTCTGCAATCGCGTTGTATTCGCGTCTCGAGTCACGGTTAAGGTCGAATCCCGACCTTGCGAAGGAATACCACGACTTCTTGGCGGAATATGAACGTCTTGGCCACATGACCAAGGCACCTCTCGATGACCCCCCTGATGGTCAAGTAGTGTATATACCGCATCATGCAGTTGTCCGCGAGCATAGCGCAACAACTCGTTTGCGCGTTGTCTTCAACGCCTCTCAACCGACTTCCAATGGTCTCTCGTTGAACGACCATCTAATGATCGGCCGTAAATTACAACCCGAATTATCTTTCATTCTTTTGCGATGGCGTCAATTTTGGTTCGTCTTCACCGCCGACATCGCCAAAATGTATCGCCAGATTCTTGTCCACAAAAGCGATGTAAATTATCAAAGGATCTTATGGCGACCCACGCCAAACGGGCCCTTAATAGCATACTTATTGCTTACCGTCACTTACGGTAATGCAAACGCGCCAAACGTTGCTCTTCGCGTGGTCGAGCAAGTTGCCGAAGACGAAGGCGCTGATTTCCCTTTGGCAGTTCCGGTATTACGGCTTCACACGTACGTCGACGACGCTGTGTTTGGCGCCGATGACATACCGCTCGCGCTTCAGACGCGAGATCAACTGATTTCTCTCTTGAAACGAGCAGGATTTCACCTCCGAAAATGGGCGAGTAACAATCCCGTATTGCTCGAAGGCATCGATCCGCAGGATCATGGCCTTGCCTCCGCAAAAACGCTCGAATCTGACGAGCGTCTCAAGATACTGGGTATCAAGTGGCATCCTCACACGGACGTCTTTCAATTTGACGTCACGCTTGCAGAGTCGGTTCCCGACACGAAGCGCTCAATTCTTTCGACAATCGCTCGAATTTTTGATCCTCTTGGGTGGATGGCCCCAGTGGTCATCACCGCAAAAATCATGATGCAGCAGCTCTGGCTTCTTCGCTGTAAATGGGACGATGTAATCCCTGAAGATCTTCTCCGTAAGTGGAGAGATTACTATACTCGATTACCTATACTGCGACAAATCGTCATTCCGCGTTGGACCGGTTACGGTTCCGATACACTCACCGCGGAGATTCATGGGTTTGCCGACGCCTCCGCCTCCGCATACGGAGCGGTTGTTTATTTAAAAGTTACGCATCTTGACGGAACAGTCGAAATTACGCTACTTCTATCGAAGTCGAAAGTAGCTCCGCTCAAGCCTATGAGTATTCCTCGTTTAGAGTTGCTCGCCGCGGTTCTGCTCGCGCGGTCAATCGCCGCCGTGCGATCCGCGCTCACGATTGCTATTCAGATCTACCATTGTTGGACAGATTCAAAGGTCACTAAAGCCTGGCTCTCGCAACCACCCTCACGTTGGAAAATGTTCGTCGCGAATCGGGTGCATGAGGTTCAGACCCTCCTGCCAAACGTCGAATGGCATCACGTGCCATCACAGCAAAACCCTGCCGATCTCGTTTCGCGGAGCGTCAAACCGGAAAATCTGATTCAGCAATTTCTATGGTGGACAGGGCCTGACTGGCTCAAATTATCGGCAGATCAATGGCCCTCCGAGCCTCAATCAAATTTGCAAGAATCGCTACCGGAAGAGCGAGCGCACGTTTCCGTGCACCTGGTGCACCCTTGCCAACGATGATGGGAGCTCGGAGACAAATTCTCCTCGTGGAACAAGCTGGTGCGCGTCACCGCTTATGTAATGCGATTTGCTCGCCGCGCTCGCGAAATGAGTTGCTCAAATTCCGTCAATGCGACCGCAAAACCCGCGTCGATATTACTTCTTCCGGAAGAAATTAATCTCGCGCGCGAATTCTGGCTCAAGAAAGTGCAACAAATGTTATTCCCCGTGGAATACGCTCAATTAGAGTCGTTAAATCGAATTTCGAACAGCAGTAAACTGCTACCATTAAACCCGTTTCTCGATAAAAACGGACTTATTCGCGTCGGAGGCCGACTCCGCAATTCGGCGTTTCCGGACGACAAGAAACACCCGGTCGTGCTCGCTGCACACCCGTTAGTTACCGCGTTAATACGCGAAACTCATATCCGTGCCCTCCACGCTGGGCCGCAATTCACGTTGCACCTGCTTCGTGAACACTACTGGATCTTGCGCGCGCGTCAAACGATACGAGCTGTTCTTCATAAATGTGTCAGATGCGCTCGTGAAAGCGCCAAAGCCGCGCACGAGTTAATGGGCGACCTGCCCTCGTGTCGCGTCACGTCGACGCCTCGCGCGTTCCTACACTGCGGGATAGATTATGCCGGACCAATACAGGTCAGATCTACTCCCGGTCGAGGACACACATCAAGAAAGGCGTACATCGCGGTGTTCGTCTGCATGACCGTCAAAGCTACTCATCTGGAGTTGGTTGGCGATTGTACGACTCCCGCGTTTATCGCTGCATTCGATCGATTTTGTGCACGTCGCGGCGTTCCCAGTGATATGTATTCGGACAACGCTACGACTTTCCACGGCGCTCAACGCGAAATCTCCGTCACATGGAGTGAGGCCATTCGCGATTCGAATTTTCAAAGTAGCCTAGCAACCCAAGGCGTTCGGTGGAACTTCATTCCTCCGTCCGCGCCGCATTTCGGCGGTCTTTGGGAAGCGTGCGTCCGCAGCGTCAAGTTTCACATGAAACGCGTCATCGGGGCGCACACGCTGACATTCGAGGAGCTAAGCACGCTCCTATGTAAAATCGAAGCGTGTTTGAACTCGCGACCGATCGCTCCCGGTTCAGACAATTTCGATGATTATAATTCAGTGACACCGAGTCATTTCTTGATAAGATCGGCGCTGACAAGCGCTCCCACCCCCTCGTTGCTTGAGGAAAAGGAAACGCGTCTCACTCGGTGGCAGCTACTTACACAGATGCGCGACAGCTTTTGGAAGCTTTGGTCAAATGACTATCTGCATACATTGCAGCAACGCCCCAAGTGGCGTCAAATTCAGAATCTAGCTCGAGTCGGACGCTTACTACTTCTGCGAAATCCTCTCGCTCCTCCCAGCAGATGGGAATTGGGAAGAATCGTCGAGTGTCACCCCGGCGACGACGGACTCACGCGAGTCGTCTCGGTTAAAACAGCGCGATCCACGTACAAACGGGCCGTGGTCAAGCTATCATTTTTGCCGGTCGATATAAACACTCCGGAGTGACATTCCACGATGCCTATACGACAATAAAACTTTGTAAATACTTGTAAATATTCCTATGTATCATGTCTTATGTAAATTGATCATTCTAGTTTAAATTGTTTCAGCACTCGCAGTGCTCCGCATGGCAAGCGGCTCGAGATCAACAATTCGTCACGGCGGGCGGCATTGAATTGTTGCGAATTGTTATTCGCGGCGGGCGGTTATGTTCCGTAATTTTCTCGCGATCACGGATCAATACCGTACCGGTAACGCCATCCGTCAGTCGCCCTCCGAACGAAGGGATTTCGCGCCGCTCCCCCCGTCAACCCTCACCGCGAAGTCTCTCGCGGCACGTATCGATCCTGTCATGCCGTGATCGCATGATCCCGGAAACGCAGGTGATTGGTCGATACGCGTCGCGCAAAGGAAAGCTCCCGAAACACGAGAGTTCGCGGTCAGTAGCTAAAAGTAATCCGGTTCACGAGGTCGTATACCGTCGTGCATCCGAGTTTACTGCTCTGTCAGAGCACCGCTAATTATCGCGCCGTTCGTGCGTGCTGCAATTCGCTCTCGCCTCCGCGAGCAGTGAACATTCGCGTATAAGTCACCCTGCGTGCCTCGCCATTGTGCGCTCGATCATCGTGATCGAGCCGACTTTTGTGAACATTCTCGCGTCTTGTGTTACGAACAAGTGCGACTGCTGTATAACGCCTCAAGTGCGTTCATCGCGTGCAAGCTACATTGCGCGTTTTAATTGCCATCGCCTCCGCGCTCTACGAACACTTTCGTATCACGTGACCAGCGCTCATCGAATCACGTGCGCGCCGAGTATCGTGCTCAAATGAGAGCGCGTCAACCAGCATTTGTATTAACCTGACAATTAAACGATATTTGTGCATTCCTCCCAAATCAAGTGTCTCATTCAAACCGCACGTCGGATCCCTGTCGGGGTCGACCCGGCATCTTACGCCAATTGGCGAACCGGAGTTACGCCCGGAAAACATAAAAATTCGCCAACACTTTATTTTTTATCATCTGAATCGCAGTTGTTACAAGTAAAATAGTTGCGACCTTGCATGTCGACCCATTTCACATCATGTTGCACATCACCCCAAACACGCTATTTTGCGCGGACTGGCGTGACACCAACACAATGTAAGAAAATCACAAAATCGCTTTGGATTATCAAAAGTACTTGAAAAACTAACAATATAAAAATATTTACCTATAAAATGACTAAAACCAATTCACGAAATCACTATGAATGTGAAAAGCAAAAATTACATTCAGCTCGAGAAATTTAACTCGCTTTTCGTACAGCAAACCAGGGTGCGTGCTATCTCGCGAGTTATTTATCTAAAACAAGGTACTGTCAACACAAACAGATGGCAGTATGCGGTTCTGTCAAATGTCGACATGCAGACCAGGAATCGGAAACGTTGCACATCACCCCATGTTGCACATCACCCCACACAACCCTATTATTTAATACTTTTTAAAGCTTTCTTCAATGTTTAAAAAATTTTTATTTACTAATATTTTTATTGAAATTTTTGTTTAAATTGTGTTTTTCAAGTAAAGAAATATAATTTCTGTTACCTCAGAATACGTTACGACTACCTCGCCGGCAATTGGTTGCACGGCCTGAGCATTCAATCCTGCAATCTCCAGGGTATTTGGCGGCAATGGGATTGCAGGCTCGAACGCAGCGTGAGTATTAATTAGTACAATATTAATTCTTTCTTTTTCTATCTCGTGTAATGGTCTGATAGCATGGCCTACATATTCCTCAGTAAGTCGTTGAACAATAGGGAAGAAATAGTAATGTCGTATGAGATCATCCACAATGTAATATAAAGTATTCCACGTTCTCAACCATAAACCTTCAGGTTTCGCAATGGCTGCATGTGTGTAAGGTCGAACGGTCGGATAACTTGGACCACCGATATAATCCTTGAGCCAAGGAGTAGCACCAAGTGGAATATAGCCTACTATGGGTGGCTTACCTTTAGCATCCTGAAAGAACAATACTTACAGACAATGGGAAAAGTTAAAACTGAAACAGATATTATTTCGTAATAAACAAAATAATATAATTTATAAGTACCATTTTGCAGAAAAGAATTGTCACTGTTATTAGCAGATAATGAAAAAATAATAATATAGTTAAAATTTGAGCAGATCTTACAGCAAAAATTAAAATTTTTTCCTGTAATAAAAAAATTGTAAAAAGAAATAGATTTATATATAAAACAATAAAATTATAACAAAAAGCCGGAAAAACTGTTTAGGAGACCCACCTCAAATGAACTTGACTTGAACATATACTGTCAAAAGGTTGCCCTCCTGAGTAACCTTCAAAAGGTTTTAGCCGTCGTTTATTGTGTTTATTATATAAGTGTTATTAACGAAAAAGTTTAATGAATAAAACGTACTTTTCCGACACTGTGTGCACATTTAAGGAGTCAGCATATGGTAGAGGAACCCGGGGCATAATGGGAACGCTAAGGGTTAAATAAGTTTAAAATATATTAAATATATATAAATAAACTTGGTCTTGCACCAAAATATTCTTTGAAATATCCACTATAAAAAAACACAAGTTTTACTGCAAGAGAAAAGTTTAAAAGGATCAAATTGTTGTTTTATATTGAAAGCGTGAGTTTTCCTTATTATGCATTTTATCCGGGGCGTAATGGGATACCTCATAAAACTTGTTTATTAATGTTCAAAACCTCTTAAAAGTGATTTATTAGAACACGCAATATATGTAGAAGTGTATTATTACACTTTTATTTAATAATATAATTGTTTATTAATAACACTTCTCTCTTATTACACTATACATTTTTCTTATTAAAATATAAATCAAATAAAAAAATGTGATGGTATAATCTTTGGCATCAATATTGCGCAACATAACATAGGTATTTACTGATAGCGCATGAAAGAAATAAAAAATTTTAAGAACACAAGGCCATTATGCTTCACGGACTAATGCCCCGTTATGCTCGAAATATATAAGTTTACTTTAGGTAATATAACTCATTATAGATAATTATTATTTACACAGATACTTTACTAAATTGACAAGAAAAGATCATTTAATAACGTAAATGTACGTACAGTAATAAAAAGTAGAATTTTATCATTGTTTATCTTATGCATCTGCATCAAAAGAACTGTAACTGAATCGCAAAGAGCACAGCGAACGCATTAAACAATTTGTAGCATCTTACAACTAAAAATAATATCAAAACTGATAACAACACGCGGTTAGAAACATTTAAGAGTAATAATTTCGAAACATTTTATTTACATGGCAGCATCTCTGTGAAAGAAGATATCGACCATGTCCTATTATGCCCCGGGTTTTCCTATATAGATATGTGTTATATAAAATATTCATCACACTCCCAAACTTACTGTTCTTATTAAAAAATTCTTGTTTATAAAAGTACCGGTATAATGTCGTTACAATAACGCGCGGTAACTTCTCAACTCTATTAATAAGTTGTCCCGCATTTATATATTTTGGCACAAGTTGCAGAAACAATTAGAATTTTTTCTTATATACAGGGTGTATCAGAATGTTTGGTACTTTTTTCATATTTAGATAGAGCGAGCCAAACTGAGTCGAAAAGTCATGTACCATTTTGCAATTTTTGCAATAGTTGATGAGTTATTAATGATTAAAATCGCCGTATTGGCCCGGCCCACCGCCAAATCCAAGCGCGCGGCGAGATGCGGCCGCCCCGCGGTCGGCGCGCGGGCAGTTGTTTACTTCAAGCGGCACGAGCGGCGCGTAACGCCGGGCCCCCGTCCTGAGCGATGATAGTTTCTCGCCTTTTTTAAATAGAAATAAAATTTTCTAACAACATAGAAAAATTTTTTGTGCGTACGTATGTACATACGTGTGTACATGCATACACAGGAAAATATCAATTGTACTGCTTAAAAAAGCGATTACTCAATTTACTTTTTTTCTTTTAGTAAGTAACGGTTGTCTTTAAGAAAGAATATTTTCTTGATAATAGTCTTAAAATGTACAAATTTTAGAAAGAGTCTTTATCATGTACTCGAAAGAAGAATTTATACTCTTTCAAAGAACATAATAAATTTTATCAAAGAAAAATCAAAATAATAAATAAAGTAATATGAGGACCCTCGAGATTAAAATAGGAGAAGTCAAGGCTATGAGGGTCAGACGCAGATCACAGTGCGTAATATCAGAAATAACTGATTTATTCGTCGTTTTGATACATTACATCGATCCGTACGTTTCGGCTCAGCTTTGAGCCATCTTCAGCGGTAATTACAGAAGTTAAGTTACACGTTCTCCGTACCGTATGGTGAGTTTACTGATTCAAAGTATCAGAAACATAGACCAATTGATCCATATCTGTAAATTTGTTCAAATAATGTTGAGATATTAAAAAGATTCCTTAGGAAACTCACCATTCGGTCTGAAAAACGTGGAATACAGAGCCATGTACATAATGAATACTCTCTGCGAGAAGACTTGACGATCTTGTCGACACGACACACAATGATATGAAAGGTCTTGCAAGAAGAGGCATGTCGTAGGT
>NW_027250142.1:0-40884 GCF_030848795.1 Temnothorax nylanderi | reverse complement strand
TTTTTCGCGGAACCACTAACGATACACAGTCCTTTTTCATTACAATGAGACATTTTTAGAGAGATGAGATTTTCTCTTATTGTCTAATTACAAGGGGAATATTAAATTTTCGTTATGTAATGTTTAACGGACTTTTTTTAGTCTCCTGCATATATTTGTAGACTTGACTAATTTGGACGCCTCACGCCAAGTTTTAGCTCTAGATTCGCTTCCTCGAAGATTATAAAGATTTATAGGCAATGAAAGAATACCGGCCATACTTCTATTTTATATGTATACATATATGTATACATATATGTATATATATATATATATATATGTCAAAAGGTTTGTTCCGGGACACTTAAATTTTTTAGTATATTTTAATAAAGAATTATGATTCAAACTTATTCTGATCTCAAAAGTTAAATATCTCTTTCCATTCTCTAGATATTACGTTTTCAAGTCTTCCAAGACACTTTTTAATGACAGTTTCCAGAACAGTGATAACTTCCAGGACTGTCCTGGAAAAGTTTTGTGCATAATGGTATGTTCCAGAACAAACATAAACTATATAAACGATATTATTCAAATATGATAAAATATTTGAAAAATATTGATTAAACTAATGAAAGATCTTTTTATGACCTTTTTAATTGACTTCCATTAAATATTATAAAAAATTATATGCTGTTAAACGTTAAATTTCTATAATAAAATATAAATTGCTATTAATTGACTAATCAGTGTGAAGCAGTTGTCAGCTTACATCTTTCCGTAAATGAGTCATTCTTAACAATGTGACAATAAAGATGTAAAAATACGTAATTCATAAATAATAAGAATGAAAGTCTCTACATCTGGAATGCTTTTTGGAAGATTAAACGAATATGCAAATAATTTTCGTGATTTTTTACTAATATGTCGATCAATTTTCCAGAAAACAATTCAAGCGTTGGTCTTAATGGTCGCATACCTTTATTATATAGAATTACGTTTTTATACATTGTCTTTATTATCAATATTACTATAAGAATTACATACCTCGGCAAAGAAAAACGTAAGTTAATGGCGTTTCCAAATGTTGAAATGCACGTAAAATGCGTGGTTGTTGAAAAATGTGTAAATATTACTTCATGATATAATGTTTGTTTCCAAGCCACAGACAATTTTTGTAAATAATGTGAAATGAAACACATGAATGATTAATTGATTCTTTACTGTACGTTTTTTTGCTAAATTCCTTTTAAATAAATTTTCCAAAGCGAGTTATTCATTCCTGTGTTTATTATAACCATATTTTTTTAATTATGTTTTGTCCTGGAAACGATCATTAGGTCACAAGAATATATTTTCTGTTTTTTTTTTTTCAATAATTAACGCGTTACATAATATTTACATCTGTAAACAATGTCGATTCATGTCTTTTCACAAAAATATAATTTTTGAGATCAATGTTGACAAGAAACATAACGTAGAAAGACGTAATTCATACATAACTAAAGTGCAAGTTTCTAGACCAACGCCTGGATTGTTTCCTGTAATATTAATCAGAACATCTAAATAGAACAATTAAATAGAAAATTAGAAAATACTTGGATCAAACGAAGGAGAAATGTACTCCGAGATTACATAGTTATTCAAGATTGTTTCTTAATTTTCACATTGTTTATGAAAATTTGCTTAAGTCCTGGGAACAACGTTAGGCTACAAATTGTAATTCTACCATTTGTAATAAGTTAACGCATTTATGGTACATAAAATATTTGTAAATGCGATTTGGTAATGTCACCTTAAGTCTTTCCATAAAGGTGTCATTTTTAATAATGGTGACAATAAAGATGTAAAAATACGTAATTCATAAATAATAAGAATGAAATCTCTACATCTGGAATGCTTTTGAAAGATTAAACAGAATATGCAAGTAATTTTCGTGATTTTTTTACTAATATGTCGATCAATTTTCCAAGAAACAATTCAAGCGTTGGCCTTAATGGTCCCATACTTTTATTATATAGAATTACGTTTTTATACATTGTCTTCATTATCAATATTATTAAGAATTACATACCTCGGCAAAAAAAAACGTAAGTTAATGGCGTTTCCAAATGTTGATATGCACGTAAAATACGTGAAGTTGTTGAAAAATGTGTAAATATTACTTCATGATATAATGTTTGTTTCCAAGCCATAGACAAATTTTTATAATGTGAAATGAAACACATGAATGATTAATTGATTCTTTACTGTACGTTTTTTTTGCTAAATTCCTTTAAATAAATTTTCCAAAGCGCGTTATTCATTCCTGTGTTTATTATAACCATATTTTTAAATTTTTGTTTTGTCCTGGAAACGATCATTAGGTCACAAGAATATATTTTCTGTTTTTTTTTCAATAATTAACGCGTTACATAAATATTTACGTCTGTAAACGATGTCGATTAACGTCTTTTGTGAGTTTGTATTGCTCGATGGCGTTTCCAAATGTAGATATGTAAAATGCGTGAAATTGTTGAGAAATGTGTTATTTCGTGATATAATGTTTGTTTCCAAGCCACAGACAAATTTTTGTAAATAATGTGATATTAAACACGTGAATGAATATTCTTTACTATACGTTTTTTTCCTAAGTCTTGTTTTAATTAAATTTTCCAAGATTATTCATTTGTGTGTTTATTATCGCATTATTTTTAAAAAATTTGCTTGTGTCCTGGAAATAATCGTTAGGTTACAAGACCATGGAAAAAGGGATTACTACAGCAAAAATGCACCTAAAATTTTTTGCATTGAGAGTTATAACTTAACAAGAAGTAAAGAAATCTTTTAAAATTGAATAATTATATTAGTTATCTCTCTTTTTGTTAATACAGCAACTAAATTTGCTAATATACTTCCTTTCTGTGATAATATTTTCTCTTCTTTCAATTATCTATTGTATTTAACATACATACTAATGTTTGTAACCGTAATCAGGCAATATCTTACTCATATCTTTTTGCAAAAGTATAATTTTAAACAATGTTGACAGAAAAATAAGATAGAAATACATAATGTACAATATAAATACATAATATACAGGGTGGGAGAAAAGTATGGAAACCCTGCAAAATCTCGAAAACTATAAGTTTTACAGAAAATGTTTCACACAAAAGTTGTTTGGTTTCGAGGGGGCCATAAGATGGTACCATTGGTTTGACCTTGGATGGTCGTTTAAAGCTTACGTAAACAACACCTTTAATTTCTTAAATGGAAACCCCTATTTTTCAATGCATATTCTTGTAGCGAATCTCGAGAGTTTTTCAAAACACTATAATAAAGTATTTTTTCATTAAGAACTTTTGGAATTATGAGGCTTGAAAGTTCTAGTATTTTGACATAAAATACAAAATATCTTGTAAAACATTAAGTTTTCGGTAATGTTACCTTAATACTTTTATGCACAGAATAATGAGACAAATCAATTGGTATGAAAAAAAGACATAGTTGCTTTTAAGAAAAAGTATGCAGATGCGTGTTGCAAATTACATATTTTTTCTTTAAGGAACTATGCCTTTTTTCATACCAATTGATTCGTCTCATTATTCTGTGCATAAAAGTATTAAGGTAACATTACCGAAAACTTAATGTTTTACAAGATATTTTGTATTTTATGTCAAAACACTAGAACTTTCAAGCCTCATAATTCCAAAAGTTCTTAATGAAAAAATACTTTATTATAGTGTTTTGAAAAGCTCTCGAGATTAGCTACAAGAATATGCATTGAAAAATAGGGGTTTCCATTTAAGAAATTAAAGGTGTCGTTTACGTGAGCTTTAAACGACCATCCAAGGTCAAACCAATGATACCATCTTATGGCCCCCTCGAAACCAAACAACTTTTGTCTGAAACATTTTTCTGTAAAACTTATAGTTTTCGAGATTTTTCAGGGTTTCCATACTTTTCTCCCACCCCGTATAATACAATAGATATGTGAACAACTTTTAAAACAACACCTTTCTTGTTTTCTGAAAAGTTAGAGTATCTAAATAAATCGTCATATATTATTTGAAAGTATTATTTTTTTTTCCAGAAAGCAATCGTAGCATAATAATTAGTTAATGTAAAATTTAGCAAAAAGGAACAAGTAAATGAAAGTTTATTATTAACAACGTAGTATACGTTTCCGTATTTTGTTTGATTTTATTATTATAATAGTATATAAAATACATAGTCTCTTGATTTTCACATACATGCTATTTAATTAATTAAAATTAAAAATATATTTTATCATATGTGTATTATAGGAACTAAAATTATGATACATTTTCAAGCAAAAACAGAAATATTTTTATAAATGTTTTCTCAAAATATGTTAATAAAATAAATCAATTTTTTTCAATTAACAAAAAATATTTTTATAATAAAAATACTGTAATAAAAATATTTCTTTTACAGGTAATAGTTTCTAAATTAATATTCCACTTGTATCACTCTTTTTTAATCAGGCTTTATTGTTCAATTTTGTTTATCTGATTAACTAATTGAAAAAATAACATTTTATTATAGTATAGTATGTAGATTATAAAAACTAAAAAAATGTTTTTAAGTTCATTCATAATTCTAAACTTATATATATAATTTCTCTCAAGATCGATTATTAAAGTAAATAAACTTTTTTAAAAAAAACAAAAAAAAAGGAAACATTTTATAATAAATCTAATTCTTCGATGCTTTATTATATGTATATTTTCATACCAATATTTCACCGAATAATGATCTTGATGAAAATGATACATTAGTACCGCTATTTTTTAGCATTTTTTGCATTTTTTGCGTTCTTTTACAATGTAATTGTACATCCAAGTCTTTATTACTGCTGGCTGACGATGTTTTAAAATATTGTTGCGTGTTTTTAATGCAATTTCTTGTAAAGAAGGTAATTTAATTTTTAAAGAAGGATTGTTAATAAACTTGTTAATAATTTTTCCAAATAGGAAAAAACCTGTTTTCTTTTCTTCTTCCGTCCAACGTATTCTTATGGTCTTTCCATAAGGAGGTGCTAAAAATAAATTATTATGTACAAATCGATAAATTATTATGTACAAATATTGTCGAAAATGGAGATAAGTATACATATAAATTAAAAAATATATTGTCAGAAATTAAGATAAGTAATAATTTTAGTAAGAAAAGAACATTTACAATTTTTTAAATAATTTTATTTATCATAACTACAATATTGAAAGTGACTTACTGCACCGTTTCTTTTTTTCAGTACATTCTTTGCCTGAATTACTTTTTCTTTTTATAGTATGGTTATTTATATTCTTTTGTTTTAACAAAGTCTTCTCTGAATTTGTAACATGTGGCAATGTGGCACTTTCAGTTTCATCTTCGATTATATTATTAAGAATGAATTTTACATGAAAAAAATATAATAAAGTTTTATTTTCTCATTTATGATGTATAATAGATTAGGTTGCATCATATAAAATTGCTGTTTCTATTTATCAAAAATGCTATACTTATATAAAAAAATAAATACCATCAAAGTATGCAATATTAGCATCAATTGTGCATTCTATTTTTTAACAAATTTAGGATTTTTAGACTAAACGCAAATAAATATCGAGTTATCAAATATATTGAATATCAATAATCCCATATGGTGCAACTTAATATAATTGCCAAATATAATATTTTAAAAGTTTATATTTCTCGTAATTACTCTAAAACTGTATATAAGTTATTAAAATACCTGTGCTTTGAATTTTATTAATACTATTCTCTGAAGTATTAATATCTCTTGTACTGTCAGATATTATCGAAGTGTTTGTAGTATCAATATTGTTTGTAGAATTTGTAGTGTTACTTGCAGATATATCTTGAGTTTTCTCTAAAATTTGGGCCATATTTAAAATATCTAATTCCGGTACAGGTTGTCTGTAAATATTTTTATGTATATCCTTATGATGACCCATAAAATCGGCAACACGAGAAATTTCAGTATCTGGTAAATTGCACATTTGGTAGCCATATCTTTACGTAAAATAGTTCCTCGTAAGCTTTTTCTGTTCTCAGCTCCACATGCATTAGAAAATTCACGCATCAATTTACTCGCCCTTAAATACATAAATCGGTTTTTATCTGTACCAGGTAATCCGAATATATATGGATTTTTAGAGCTTACTCCTGCCAACTTTCGATATTTTAACAATACTTCTATAGTCTCTTTCATTTTCGTATTTAAAATGACCGGAACATTGCGATTTAATTTGCCACGAATAATGAAACGAATGTATTTTAGAGCAGACTTTTTTTCTTTTTCTGGTAACTTCTTATATAATTCATCTTTTTCTGTAATGTTTATAAAGTTTTTATAATCAACAATATAAGCTCTCTCTATTTCTCCTGCTCGGCGCCGATTAAAGACTTGAATTATTATTAATATTGTTTCAGCGAGTGACTTCCAAGTATGAAAGGTAAATTCATTTTTTATTTCTCGCATGCAGGATATTCTTTTTTCTTCTAAATAGTCAGTTAACTTTTTGATATCTGATGTTTTTGGGAGATTTACTATTTTTTTTCGATCGTTGTTATTTTTCGTTTCTGCAACTGTTTTATTAACAGTACTACCATATTCGACTTCTAAAATCTTGAGAAAATTTTTGGCTAGTTTTTGTTTTTCATATTCATGTTGTTTAATAAATTCATTGATTAAGATCTTACATAATTTTTTTAAACATGTACCTAAAGTTGTAGCATTATATGGTATTTCATATGATTCTGTATCTTATTATATTTAGCAACTATATTTACTGCTTCTATAGCGATATCATAATATTTCGGATCAAATAACATTTGTAATTCTTCTATTTTTGATTCAATTGATCTCACTGCTTCTAAAAATCGTCCAACAAGTCGTAACTGTTGTCGTATGTGATCTCCTAAATGCTGTAATCTATGAATTTGACAAAGGTAATTTCCATATAGTATAATAAGTAAGTCATATTTTATTAAGTTGTAAATATTATCATGTCGCATTACTGGAAGAATATCTTTTCTTAATTTAATGCTTGCTCGATTATGAACAGATTGTGCAGCACTTCGTGCTAGTTTCAATATATTTCGAACTGTATCTTTTTTCTTAGCGCAAATACGATAATGATGCCTGAGATTATGTATTGCATAATGGCCTTTACAATTGGAACATGGCAAGAAGTAAGAACCACATTGTTTCTCGCTTTTAGTAGGTCTTCTTATAACAATCATAGAACCACTATTTACATCTGCTTGTGTGTTAAATTTAAAGTTACCCTTTTTTCTTATTTGACTTATCACTTCTCTCCGTTCCCTAGATTTTTTGGAAGTGATAAGAACTTTTTACTTCTTCTTCATTTTTGTGTTTCAACTCTAGATGCCGAGCAATTTTAGTTTGCATAGTATTGCAGTAAAAGCAAAAATTAGATTTTTTATCTCCTTTTGGCCCTCGAGACAATTCTACAAATAATTCATCATCTTTAGAGGTTCTGTATTCTACTAACTCATTGTTTTGGCGCGCATGCCAACAGGGTTCATATCCTGCACCAATAAAAAATCGCGCTACCGAACGGGCGGACCAATCCCGCGCGTCCCTTGGCGCGGACATCTCATGTTTCAAAGCCGGGGCAAATCGTTCAAGAACATTCGGTCTGAACTATAGTGAAACCAGTTCAGAGGGAGGAGAGAGAATTTCGTTATCTCTAGGGTGGGAAGTTCATCCGGACGAGGCCCCGACATAATTAAGATCGAACTTCACTTGGTAAGTTCGTTTAATCTTACAATTATGTCTAGGGGCCTCGTCCGGATGAACAATAATAATGTAGATGTTCAAAGCGTGCGATTTGCCGGTTACCTATTAGGGCAGGAAAGTGTACAAAAGTTTCGGTTAGAATAATTTCGTCACTTATATTCGGACAAGGTTTGTACATAAGGTGCTTCGGTACCCAAGTAGAACAAATCAGTCATGAAAATATCAAAATGACATCATTCTGTAATCATTTTTTACGCGTCATCATGACGTCAAAATGGCCCATTAGAAGCATTTAATCTTGATTAATCACTACTTCTCCTTGACTTTTATTTGATCTTTTCGTTCTATTTAAGAATATACTCGAAATATGTTATGAAAACTGAAGAAAATTATGACTAATCATGCAATTTGTAACAATATATACTGTTACATATATCACGAGTCTCGTAAAACAGCATGTCACAAGTCAGTCATTTCAAACTGATTCTTGACGTTGACCATATGATGACATAAAATTCATCATTTTAATGTCATCTTGACGTTTCTGTGATTAACTTGTTCTACTTGGGTACATTATGTATAACATAATATTATGAATCATACAAACTAAACGGAGAAGATATCAGGCGGACAAAATACTGTTCGCAAACTCATCCGGGTTCACTATTGGCCTATTGTAAAAATTGGCAAATACCCGTGAGGACTCAGACCAATTGGCCGCTCTGTAAATACTATCCATTGCGACACCTCTACGTGCCGCCAACGAGGTTGACGCGTGACGCGTGCTATGGGCCGCAAACGAATCGCTGATCCCATAGTTTTGGAAAGATTCGCGAATCCACCTACTAATCGTTTGTACTGAAACGGGACCGTGGGGGCGTTTATACGAAATAAACAATGAATCGCAGCCCTCGGAACGAAGGGCTGAAGTTCGCGAAATATAATGCTCCAGGAGCTTGAACAGGCAGAGATTGTCGTTGTCTACGAATCGTGGAAATATTAAAAGAGGCTGAGATCTCCCCGGTGCCGACGTTTTTACTCGATCCGGGACCCGAAGGAAAACCCTTTCCGCATGAAAGGAAATTTGAGAAATTTTTAGGAGAGCTAAAGTCTGGCAACGTTATCCGGACGCTAGGGCCGCGAGTAATACCAACTTCTTGGTAACTGCTTCCAGACTTAAATCCTCATGCGGAAACTGCTTTCCCAGTTCAGCGATGACCGGTGAAGGGTCCCAAACGCAATTATACCGGGGGCGCGGCGGTTTAATGACGCTGGCTCCTTTGCAAAATCGCTTTATCAAAGGATTGTTCCCGACGCCATTCTTCGATATAAGAGATACGGCCGACCGTGCGGTATTCAATGTAGAATACGAGCCAACCAAAGCCAGTTCCTTCGCTAGAAAATCAAGAACCTGGTTTGGCAGTGGGGCAAATGGCGAGAAGTTATGCTGGTGGCAAAACTGCCACCACGAACGAAGTGGACGGGCGTATTGCTTTACCGTCGCAGGGGCCAATGAGGCCATGAGCGTTTCTATCGCTGTCTCCGAGACCTGCTGCAGCCTAAAAGCTTCCCGGATAATCTGGCGACCCCCAGGGATAGTGTCTTGTAAGCCGGATGCCTGGTCCTGAGTGGAGAAAATAGCAAATTAGCAGCGGGTTCTAAAATGAGTGGGTTAGATACAAGTAATTGACGAAAGAGCGGAAACCAGGGTTGGGACGGCCACCAGGGGACCACTAATACTCCCTCCGCCCCCTCTTCCACGATCTTTCTAAGAACTCGAGGAATTAGAATAAACGGAGGGAACGCATAGAAGTAAAAATCCTTCCAAGAGAAAGTAAAGGCGTCCACTGCAACGGAGCCTGGGTCAGGATGCCAAGAAACATATTGATCACATTTTGCATTTAAGATAGACGCAAAGAGGTCAATATCAAATGGACCGAATGTCCTGAGAATTGCATCAAAGGCCTCCTCCGATAAGGACCACTCGGAATCGACTTTTAAGCAGCGAGACTCTTCGTCGGCAATCTTATTGTCAATAGACGCGATATAAGATGCGAATAAAAAGATGTTTCTTTGCTCGCACCATTGCCAAATCTCCCTGGAAATGGCTGAAAGTCGATGATGCTTTATTGATCCATATCGGTTGACGTAAGAGAGTGCTGTGGCGTTATCTAGTCGCAACAAGATCTCGCAATCGTGCAAGTTAGAAGCGAAGCATCTCAGGCCGTAATATGCGGCCAAGAGTTCCAGCTCGTTAATGTGTCGAGTGCCGTCCTCGCTGGACCACCATCCGTGAGCCCGCTCGAGACCACAGCAAGCACCCCAACCGGTCAGGGAGGCGTCTGTGAATATCTCGTAAGCGTATTGGCCAAAGCAAAATTTGTTAGCGTGGTCGCGGTCCGAAAGGGCTTTGCGCCACCAACAAAAATCCTCCTGCAAGTTCAGCGGAATATCCATGGTTGCGTCGTAAGATCCACCCGAAATAAGAGCGTTAAATTTTGCTGCTTCAAGGCGCTTCGTATAAATCAGGCTATAACGAAAGGCAGGACAAACTGAAATTAAAGATCCTATTAAAGCTGCAAAATCCCGTATGGAGCTTCGTCGCTTTTTTGAAAAAGCCAGCACCAACCGTAGAAGCTTCTCCCGGCGGACGTCGGGAATCGACATGGCTTGTTGAATTGAATCAAAATTAAAGCCAAGATATTTCTTTAATGTCGAGGGCTCCAAATCTGATTTCTTAAAGTTGACGATAAAACCTAAGGAAGAAAGCAATTCTATATGCTTGTGCACGTTATCCAGACAGTTCTCTGGAGAAGAACCGAACATAAGAAAATCGTCCAGGTATAGTACGGATGAGAATCCCCGACGTCGCAAGTAAGTCGTCACAGGACGAAGAATTTTGGTAAAAATATAGGGTGCCGTAGAAAGCCCGAAAGGGAGAGCGGCAAAGGCATAAACCACACCTCTCCATTGGAAGCAAAGGAATTTCCTGTCATCCGGATGGATCGGGACCAGCAAATAGGCGTCCTCCAAGTCCAAGGTCGCCATATATGTTCCTGGAAGCAAAAGCTGAACCACAGTTCTCCAATCTTCAAGTTTGAAGTGCGGAGGCGATAGAAATGTATTTAAATCTCTCAAATTTAACACGAATCTCACGCCCCCGGAAGATTTTTCGACCAGAAAAAATGACGAAAGGAACTGATCTGCGGATGGCTCGACTACCGTAATCGCGCCCTTATACAATAAACGAGCGATTTCCTTGTCGCAACGAGATGCGGTTAAACGCGAAAACTTAGGCTCCGTTATAAAGGGCCTAGACGGTGGAGAGGAGGAGAAGGGAATTCTGTAATTCCGAATCGCGTCCAGAACTACAGGATCCGACGTGATGGCCTCCCACTGGCAAAACACGAACCAACTTTTAAATTCTGACCTCGGATTCGGATTCAGCGACCCAAAATACGTAAGAATTGACTAGTCCGGTCCGCCGGACAGAAAAAAATTTTTTTTTGTGGGGCTGTGTAATATATATAATTATAAAACTGTCGTAGTAGAATGACCTTTGGTATATACTTTAACTGCTCGACGGTTAAATCGTAAATATCGCTGTTATCCGACACGAGCAAAAACATTTTAAAGACTGAGCATCTCAGCTCTACGCGCCTCTATAAATAGGCCAGCTTTCTCGATATTGTTTTTCATTCGTTGTGGAGGGGAGGTAAATGCGGTTCGTACGACAATCGCGGACGATCAAAGTGACAAACTTTGACGATAGGATACAGTTAACGAAAGAGGTACGCAAACATGGAGACATGCTACCGATTTCTATACGCGGTATCATCTGCGGTCCGTCGAATTGCGGCAAGACAAACGTCTTGATAAGCTTGCTGGAAAGTCCGCACGGTGTACGTTTCGAGAACGTGTATGTGTACTCGAAATCGTTGCAACAGCCGAAATGTCGATATTTGGAGAATATACTAACACCGATAGAAGAGATTGGCTACTTTACGTTCTCGAATAACAGCGACGTCATTCCACCGAGCGAGGCGCTCCCGAATTCTATTTTTATCTTTGATGACGTGGCGTGCGACAAGCAGGATACGATAAGAGAATACTTTGCAATGGGCCGGCACGCGGACGTTGACTCCTTCTATCTTTCTCAGACGTATGCAAAGATACCGAAGCATTTTATACGCGACAACGCGAATTGATTCTGTTTAAACAGGATGGTACCAATCTGAAACACATATTCAACGATCACGTAAACACAGATATGTCATACGATGATTTCAGTAAATTGTGTCACACATGTTGGCAACAAAAGTATGGATTCGTGGTGATAGACAAGGACAGCGCGATTTCGAATGGTCGATACAGAAAAGGATTTAACGACTTTGCGATACCGAAACGTGGTTAGTTGTTGTCGACGCGCCGATTGAACAACGCTATCGCAACATGGACAGCAGCGAGGAGATTAGAGAGCGCGAGAGGATAGCAAATCAAATTGTGAAAACGAGCGATTCAATTCGCAAAAAGTATCACGCCTTGAAAACTGGTAAAATGGAGGAAGATATCGCGTTGGAGAGACACTTTAAGCCCATCATCGAGCCTCTAAGGCAGATTGCCGAAAACACCGTTGGCAAAGAATCTGACGTGTCAAAGATTGAGAATGAAACGGCGTGAGAAGACGAAGAGCCAAAGTTCAAACGAAAACGACCAAACGCCTCGTTTAACGACTCTGTAATGGCTTCAACTCCGGTTACGTTGAAACGATCGATAAATGTGCCATCTAATTTGAGCAAAATAACCAAAATTTTGCAACCGCATAAATCGAAACGATCGACAGGTCCATTGAATGAACCACCGATAACCTCTGCGCCTTCCATGCAACCCACAATGCTCGAATCACTCGCAAACGAAGATGTTTTCGAAACCACGGATGACTCACTCGTGACGTCCGTTTGACAGCAGTTGCAAACATCTGATGGTCGAGAAACGTTGCGAGATCTCTTGGGTCTATTGGGCCAAAAGTACGTCGGGGCAGTTCTGAGCGGCGATCAAAAAAGCGGTATAGACACCATGTACGGCGTTTATTTCAGCAACGATGGAATGATGCTCGGTAATAAACGTTTTGACGTGAACAACGCGGACAACATAATTCGACGGCATACGATACGCTGGCACACGCGGTCTTTACGAGTTGATCTTTAAGAAATTTCCCAATGACGATATCTACACGGAGGACGATATGCAAACATACAAGAGCATTCTGTTGACGACGAGTGCTCATAAACGCAATTATGATGCTCACGCTCAAATAAATGGCAACAGGAGATACAAGTACACACAAATAATCGCATCGTTGATTTCGGGTAAAAAAGCTGGAAAAGGTATACCGCGTGCCATGACATTAAACGGCAACAAGATCGACCATATAATTGCATCGTCGATTTCGGGTAAAAAAGCTGGAAAAGGTATACCGCGTGCCATGACATTAAACGACAACAAGATCGACTATGTTCATTGGGACAATCCCAACGAGCTTGTAGATCGTCTCCGATTGCTCAAAACTTCGCGCCTAGCGGGTCACACCGGTCACGATAACGAGATCCTGTCGATTATCGAGGAACTTCGCGAGGCTGGACTTATTATAAATTAAACCACGCGTCGGCGAGTCATTCAATCAACATCGAAATGCCGATCAACAAGTTTGGTATATCGCTCGGAAGAGGCGGTGCGGAACCGTACTATCAATGGAGCGGATTAATCAGAAATTACGTGCGCGATAACGCTCTTTGCATGGTCGCCACCGACTTTGACGCGAAATCGCGCAAGATTCGACGGATAGCGCCGCCTGTAAATGATAGCGATGCAGCCAATAAACGTTACGTGCAGCAGAGCGTGCTAATTTTGAAAGATCAGCAGGATGAAATCGAGAGAAAGATGGCCGCATTCCAGAATAACGTGCAAATTACCCTAAACGAACTTCAAAAGATGATTCAAGATGTAATTGCGAATCATCGCGAATAGATAAGAACGTACATCTGATCTCTGCGTCAGTTGCGCGTCAGCGTCATGGCTAGTAAGAAGCAATCAACTGAGAAACGGAGGCTGGTGGAAGAATTACACGCTCCTGCGAGAAGAAATTTTTCGCGAAGACGCGTCATAGTGCGCGGATACGATGACCTGTGGCAGGCGAATGTGGTCGAGATGCGTCCATACACGCGATTCAACAGAGGCTACTACTACATATTCACCGTTATCGACGTGCTGAGCAAGCACGCATGGGCCGTACCGCTCAAGGCCAAAAGCGGAACCGAGGTTACTACGGCGATAGCGAAAATAATTCGAGACGGCGGAAGATGTCCGAAAAATCTGCAGACTGACAAGGGCAAAGAATTTTACAACGCAAACGTGCAGAAACTCTTGAAGAAACATAATATCAATCACTATTCGACCTATTCCGTAATGAAGGCATCGGTCGTCGAACGATTCAATCGCACGCTCAAGAACGATATGTGGAAAATGTTTACGCTCAACGGAAATTACAAATGGATCGACTCGCTGCCGGGTCTCGTATCGGATTACAACGCGCGAAAGCATCGAACTATCGGCATGCGACCCATCGATGTTACCCCCGCGATCGCCGACAAGCTCCTAAAAACGGTGTACAGCCACGTAAAGATCGCTGCTCACGCGCGATTCAAAGTGGGCGACTCGGTACGCGTGAGTAAATTCAAGACAATCTTCGAGAAAGGATACACGCCAAATTGGACCACGGAGGTGTTTAGAATCGTCAAAGTGCAGAAAACTAATCCCGTGACGTATCTGTTGGAAGATTCCTGCGGAAAACCCGTCGCCGGCGGCTTCTACGAATACGAGTTACATTGCGTTGCTAATCCCGACGTGTATCTCGTTGAAAAAGTTTTGCGCAAAAGGAGGGATGAGGTTTATGTAAAGTGGTTAGGATTTGATAATTCACACAATTCATGGATACACAAGAATAATGTATTGTAAAAATTTATTACAATATAAAAACATATTATACATACAAATGAGTCATTTATTTTCATACATATCTAAATGTATTTACAATTGTATTTTACAATGGTATTTTATAATGCCCCCATGGCAGCGTCTCGGTAGAACCGGGTATAATGTATCGTTTATCATCGTACGGACTTAGAGCTATTTTCTTTTCGGACACGGTGTATACCTCGTGCTGTTTGGATCTTATGCAGGTCTGCTGTCGCGTCATTTCAATTTCGTCGCGCAGACACCGCGTGTAATCATCGAACGTTATCGACCTGGCTACGACGTTACTCTTAACACCTTTAGCTTTTTTCGTATCTTTCTTACCGTCTACTCGCAAGGCGTACATCTTTGCTCTAAGCCCGACGAATTCGGTCATTATCGCACCGTTATTTTCGTCTTTCATTAAGCCCGGAACTTTTTTATTGGCGAGTGGGATACCGTACGCATTATCGACCGCGTAATCGCTAGTGTCAAATCTAATAATGTGGCGCTTGGTGTCATACACATCTTCGCACTCGATGTGATAAATGAGACTGTCCGTATCGGTGTACGTGACTTTACACTTGCGATACAACGGTAACATGTACTCGTGATGAAATTCGTACAAACATGTCTTGGATATATCGAGGATGCACATACCCACGTAGATTGGTTTGTCGAACTTCACCTCGAGTTTTCGCATTTTTATTGCTACTAAATTCTCCGAAAAGACGCTTCGGCTATGAAAATTTGGTTTCGCGATCAATGCCTCCGCGCCGTATCTAACCTCCCAATGAGTCACGAGTCGCACGTCAACGTGATTGCGCACATTCTCCATGGTTTTGCCAAACACAGCGTTGTTCATCAATTTGTATAAATTTTTCTCGAAATCATTTTTGGCCAATGTTCTAAATTTCGTATTAAGTTCTATATAATCGCGAAGCCATGGAGATTGCGCGAATTTCAATATGCGGTGAATCTTTGCTACACGGAGACCGTGACGAGTGCACTGCTGCAGGTTGCGATAATGTATGACATAACGTTTCTTATCGTATAATGTTGCGAGGAGCTTGTCCTGCCGCTTACCGGGTGGTTTATCGCGCGTCGGACAAAACGGTAGGTCAGTGTGCGCGTCGTGAAGATGTTGCGGATATTCCAAGTCAACTTCGAGAATGTAGCCTATCGTGGAATCCACCGCAACATCCATAACATTAAAATCGGTTACGTCGTCGACCCATTGAAAATCTGCGTAAGGCAATGGTTGACACATTGCCCAGCCGTATAAGTTGTTTACGTCAAAATACATCAGATATGACGACGGTTTCGATGGATCGTACGACTGCATGTACTTGTTGTTGGCCAGCGCGTATATGTTTGAACATTGACTCAAACCGCCGCGTATACCGCGTTCGATAAACATGACCATGTCAATGTCGGTGAGCAATTCGAAATTAATACGCGTATGCTTCAACATAGCGTCCCACGTAAAACCTGGTAGAGTATAATAATATGCCGGATCGAGTCCATAACTCGCGACGCAGCTATCGCGAAAATTTTCAAAGATATCGGCCACAGCAAGACATCGGTTTTGAGATATAAATCGCTGTAGTCACCGAGCGTTCGAATGGAGAACCGCTGCCAGACGTTGACGGCGTGCGCGTAATCGGTCTCGGATACGGTGTCACCTGTCAATGAACTATAAAACGAGTCGCGCGGTGGTAAACACGAGTCCTCCAACTTTTCGACGCAGTCAATGTACTCATACGGAAATACGCCTTTTCGTGTCAGCAAATCAAAATTTTCTGCGGATATTTTACAAAATTCGCGTTGCAATATTCGCAGTTTATCCTTGCTGAGATAAGATGCCAATTTGTCGAGACTAGCGGTGAGAAACTTGTACGAATCGATAAATCGCAATTTGACGCAAGTTTTCTTATCTTTATCTTCGGTGCTTTTAACGTTTTTCGTAAATGAAATGTATTTCTCTTTTGTGATTGGGAGCAAGTCTACATGTCCTTCGTACGCTGTTGCTATTTCCGTTATAATAAAATGCGCGTCGTAGCCAGATAAATTATGAAAAACTATGGGAATGCAATGCGAATCTTTGTAGTTCAGATTACAGTTTGAGTGCGCGGGACCTCTGTACTGACCGGTCAGATGACAATGATCGCGTACTCGCACGTCGTCTGGCTCGAACGGTTTTTCGCACACGTGACAGTGCGTTGCGCTGTTAAACTTTTCCCACGCGTCTCGCGTGAAATCCGCCATGGGTATATTAGTGGACAAGATTGTCTTTACGTCGTGAGCTAAACGTCTTAGCTCCTCGGCGAACCACGCGACGCAATCCTTATCGCGACGAAACCGATACATTGATAGCGAGTCGTCATACGAGCAACGCACGTAGTACCCTATGCTAAACACGCGATGATGTTGATATGTGTACCTGGACGTTTCCGGATCCGCTTCCATCTTCTCCAGGGTACATTCAAGGTCGGCGTATACGATAAACGGAACTCGTTCCTTCCTGCCGTGATTCTTGAAAGCCAACCACTTGTCGTTATCGCTCGGTAACTTGATCGCGCAGTCGTTTATTTCCTGACAGTCGACGGTGTGGGCTTCCAATTTCTCGCTCGTGTAGAAATAGTGCAAACATCTGTAAATACTAGGTGCGCAACTAAGTTTCCGGGTTTTTTTGATCAATAAAAAATGGAAAATTTCAAGAGAAATACAAAAAATGGTTTATTCAAAGTATCGTCCCTCGCTAGCTATACATTTTCGCCATCTCTCTGGCAATACATGAATACCGCGACAATAAAACGACGCGTCTTTGGACCGAAACCATTCATCCAACCAATTTTGCACTTCTTCGAAATTGGTCAAGTGTAGCCCAGCCAAGCCATGCGCCATCGACCGGAACAAGTGATAATCGGAAGGCGCCAGGTCTGGCGAATACGGACGGGTGCGGTAGCAGATCCCATTTCAGCGTTTTGATGGTGTCCTGGACGATGGAACTGCGATGGCACGGAGCGTTGTCGTGCTGCAATATCACTCGTTCGTGTCTCGTGTCCCATTCTGGCCGTTTTTCGAGCAATGTATGGTTTAAATTGATCAGTTGTTGTCGGTAGCGATGCCCATTGACAGTTTTGCCCGGTTTCAGCAGCTCATAGTACACGATTCCTTTCTGGTCCCACCAAACGCAGAGCATTGTCTTCTTTCCAAAACGATTTGGCCGTGCCGTCGATGTTGATTCTTCACCAGGTGAAAGCCACGATTTTTTGCGTTTGGGATTCTCTAAATATATCCACTTCTCATCGCCAGTAACAATTCGATGAAGAAAACTCTTTCTTTCATGCCGCAAAAGCAAAATTTCGGAAGTGGCTCTTCGATTTTCCATCTGTCTCTCAGTCAACTCATGCGGCACCCATTTTCCTTCCTTTTGAATTTTTCCCATGGCATGTAAACGTTTGGAAATACCTTGGTGAGTCATGTTTAATGCCTCCGCAAGTTGATCTTGTGTTTGCGTATCATCTTCATCCAATAACGCTTGCAGATCGGCGTCCTCAATTGTTTTTGGTCTTCCGGAGCGCTCCTTGTCCTCAGTGTCGAAATCGCCACTTCTGAAGCGTTTAAACCAATCTTCACAGGTAGTTTTCGATGGTGCATGTTCGCCGTAGGCCTCCTCAAGCAAACGACGTGCTTCAGCTGCATTTTTTTTTTCAAGTTAAAGCAGAAAAGCAAAGCTTCCCGCAAATGCTGTTTATTTGGCACAAAACTCGACATCTCCGTTGTTAGAAAAAATATTTTTGCGTTGCGATATGTGTTTATATAACGACTGGTTATTGTTAACAGATGTCCAAGCTATAACTTCAGACAACTTCAGACATGTAAGTCGAGTACATGTGTTATTGGTGCCATCTATGTGTGAAACCCGGAAACTTAGTTGCGCACCTAGTAATGAATTTTTTATATATCTTTTACGTAAAAATTATTTTTATTATTTATTAGGATGTATACTCACCGATCGCAAAAGTATTTTTTGTTCGTATTCTTGTTCAATTGCGAGCTCACGAGGCGGGACAGGTTCTTGATCCATGCAAAATGTCCCACGTTGTCGTCCTGCACGTACAGCAGATTTACATGCCTGCCCATCTTTCGACCAGTAACCCGTATTGGCAAGATAGCAAGTTCCTTGTTTTTTTTCTCGATGCTGTACACGTTGATGGAGATGTCGTTGTGATCTTCAAACCGTTTAATTTGATCCAACGTTATTGGAAACTTAATGTCTGTAAGATTTAGCACCGACGTGTAATGAGGATACGACGATTGCAGATCTGCATTTCTTTGGGCTGGATGCAGAGCAGCCGTCACTGACCATGCGAAACATGCATTGCCCATTGATCGCACGTTTATCACCGCTCTCTTCAATTTAATTTCTCGCGGTATTTCCACAAAACACCCCGCGTGCAATGGATTATATTTGTTTATGTTAACTGTCAAATTAAGTATACGCGACAACGCCCATCCGCTATCACGTTCCTGGAATTCCTCCAGCTTTGCTAGGGTAGGCTCGATGACGTGTCGCTTGTACCACTCACACAAATCGGACTCACGAAAGAGTTCATAGTTTCTCGTTGCGATACTTTTATTCGCGCGTTTGTCGCCCGCAACAAATTCGCCATTAAACATTGTGTTTATTTTTACATTGTCATGTCGTTGCATGACGTTCCGCACACGATCGAGTACAATGTCTCTCGCATCTTTGAGAAATTGATGAGGGCCGATGTGTTTGGAATTTATTACCACACCGGTCAGTATACGACTTTCAAAGGCCGTATCTATCTCGCGCCATCTGAGTCCTGTCTCACTCGCACTGTATCCTGCACCCACATGCACGAAACGTTGACGTACCGAGTCTTTCAGACCTTCGAGTCGTGCAATACAGGCGACCAACGACTGTTTGAGACCGATCGATGACTGTTTAGGATCGATCGATAATCGTGGCCGTTTAATTCGACTTTGTTCTTCCAACGATTCGATAAACTCGTCGCATCGTTGCTCCCACGCGGCAAAGTCTTCCCTCGAATTTAAAAGGGTGGATTGCTCCAACAACTCTTGCTCCATGTTCCTCTTTCTGACACAATTTGTTGCACTCGCGACTTCCAGTCCTCGACTACTGAGCGTATCACCCAGATTCGTCCTTCTATATTCTACTAATGATGCATCGTTTGCTTTTTTATCATATCTAATTTCATCTCAGCATCCGTACGGATGCGCCTTCCGAAAAATCTACGATTTGCAGTTTTACACGTGTGCGATGAAATCATTGCGAGACACGTATGTTCTTGAAAACGATATCGCGCCATTGACTTTCGGTGATTTGATCTGTATCAATGCAGCAGCCGTACATCGGCGCTATTTGCCAAATTTGCAGTTTTGCACGTGTTCGATGAAATCATCGCGAGACATGTATGTTCTTGAAAACGGTATCGCTCCATTGACTTATGTGAAATTGCAAAATTTGCAGTTTTGCACGTGTTCGATAAAATCATCGCCAGACACGTCGCGACATGTTCTTGAAAACAATAACGCTCCATTGACTTATGCGAAATTGCAAAATTTGCAGTTTTGCACGTGTTCGATGAAATCATCGCGAGACACGTATGCTCTTGAAAAAAAAATCATATTTGATGCTATTGACCGATGAGGTGATCTCATCACAAATGTTCTTGACAAAGATATCACATTTAACATATATGTGGTGGTGGTCACCATGCAGCAGCCATACATTGGCGCTATTTGCAAGATTCGCATTTTTGTACGTATAAATGGTCTGCGAGGATTCTAGCGCGCAGTCAAGAGTTTGATACGGTTCGAGTACGTCGCAAACAGCCTCCAGTTACGATGAACACTTACGGTGCGAACTACTACGTTCCGATTCAGGATGAAACGTGCGAGAAACAGCACAATGAGTAAGTACCGCTAATTTTCGATACTTGTGCAAAAAAAATCTTTTATAAACATAATTGTATTTTTTCAGTTTTGATAAACCCCGCTACACGCCTCGTATTTTGGGAAGAAGATTTGCCTTGACATCGACAGCATATAAATTTTTGGATGTTGGAATCAACGCGGGACCTATGTCCTCTGTGGATATACTTATTGGCGATAACCGAGGCAATCGGATAATTCTGCCTCATGCAACGTGGGTGACATTCATCGAAAAACGTGCAGATATTCAACGATTCGTGCAATCACCGGCGCCATCATCGCTAGCGTTTCGAGATCTGGAACTCGTTAAAATACGTGACGCAGATATTGTAAAATTGACATCGTGCGCCACCAGCTTGTACATGAAACCATCAACCGTACTCTTCCTGTTCGAACTAGAACATTGCGTCGAGAATGTGTATTTTCAACTATGCCAAAATGTTCATGGCGTAAGTGAAAAATTTAAACAATTTGTAGCCATTTTACGCCAAAATTGTATCGCCGATAAATGTAATGCAGTTAGAATCTTGCGTGAATTTTATGATAAAAATTCGATTATTGATTGCGAACTGTTGGCGTATGCTGCAGATAATATTATACACGATGCATTACATGAGAAATAAATGTATATTAAAATGCATATCACTGTATCTAAAATTATCTTTCCTTCTGTCTACCGTTCCCTTGTCCACCGTCAGCGGTTTAGAATTACAGAGCGGTAACTCTCGATAAGAATGCGCGTGCCGCATTCGTCGCGCGATCATTAAACGTTTTCTCATCTGTCTCGTATAAATTATTAAATATTCTTCCTCTTATTTCCAATAAATAAATCACTTAAAATAATATAAAAAATGATCTAACTATAATGGGTGACGGGAGCGAGAAGACCGTGCGCGAGGGGGAGAGAGATGCGCGCGAACGGGGGACGGGGGCGCGAGAGAACATCTACGAGGAGGAGATAACGCGAGCGGGAGCGTGCCGTGTGACGTCACGCGGACCGACGCGGCCGTTGCACGCGGACTCCGCGGCGCGGCGAAAACGCGGTCACCCCTCATCCCGCGGCGCGGCGAAAACGCGAACGCGGGTCCCCTCACCCCGCGGACCCCTCTCCCGCGGCGCCCGAAAACGCGAACGCGGGTCCCCTCACCCCGAGGATCCCTCCCCCGCGGCGCCGGAAACGCGGTTCCCCCCCTCCCCCGCCCGCGGCGCGGCAAACAACGCGGTTCCCCCCTCCCCCTCCTCGCGGCGCCCGAAAACGCGGTAACCCTCCCCCCGCGGTATACCCCCCCCCCCACCCCCTCTCCCGCGGTACCCCCCCCCCCCTTCGCGGTATACCCCCCGCCCCTCACCCCCCCTCGCCCACATTTCATTTAGAACCAACATAGCTTACCTACTAATGCCAACTCGTGTTTATCTGAAATACATAAATAAAAGTTAATGAAATAAAAGTAAAACAGATTGACATCAGAAGAAACTCAATAGGTTTACATTGGCAAAAGCTCAGAGATGTTATAGTTAATTTGAAAGAAAAAAGTAGTTTTGTTATTATATTTCATACATATCATAAAGAAATATTAAAATACAATAGCATTCAAACATAACTTGTGTAATAAATACCTTGTGAATCTACAATTTTTAGATCGCTGTCATCATTTGCCAAACTGTCTAATATATCTGTACTTTCATTAGCAGACATTATGTTAAATGTCAAGTCACGTTTTTCTGAAATGCATATATAAAGTTAATAAAACAAGAGTAAAACACATTAATATCAGAAAAGATTCGATAGATATAAAAATCAATAGATATAATCTATATATAGATTAAAAGTAATATCAATAAATATAATAGATAACACTATCCGACAAATTAAAAATTGTTTGTAATTTTTTTGTCGCTGAAAACAAAACCGTTAATGAAATTGCTCTATCACGTCATATTTTGAGATACTTCATCTAAAAAATAAGCTCAGTTTACTTTAGATCAGTATTATTAATTTTAGACTTACCATCAATTTCTGTTTCAGTCATGTTTGATGAGAAGAGCACTGGTGCAGTTTTCATAAGGTGCGGTGCAATATTAAGAATATCAGGATCAACATTTGCTTCTACTTCCTGTGGTCCTCCACCAGTTGCCAGACGTGATTGTTTCTCTTTGGTTAAGGCATCTCTTTGAGATTGCTTTAAATTTGCCAATTTTTTAACTGTTGCACATTTCTCTGTAACCATAATTTTGTATAACATAATGTATTGAAGCATATATTATATTTCTAAATTATAGTTCTTACCTCTTGAGAAATTAATGTTGATTCGTTATATTCTTCACATATGTTATTCCATGCGATATCTTTATCTTTTAATGTTGTAGCATCACTTTTCTTTATTTCTATTACATTTTTATATTTTTCAAGTATCTGTAAAAATACTTTTCTCTCCATCAATGTATAATGTTTGTTTTTACTTGAAGTAGGCTTCTCTTTGCATGATATTCTGTAAATAATACAATATTTAAATATAAAAATGATTAAATGAGATTTAAATAAATATCACTTTATATTTGTCCAAATAAAATATAATTAAAAATATAGAAATAATCTTGAGATTCAGTAAATTAAAAATAATATTTGATTACAAACTGACATGCATTACATGTACTGTGTGTGATTATCAACTTACGTGAACAACAGGTGGCAGGTGTCAATCCTGTTGTACGTGAAATATCCAAAATCTAAAGCGTGTAAAGCAGGCACTGTCCTCACGCCGAACTCTCGCCGAGATTTTCAGTCCTCCGTAGTTCCACTTTCTTTCAAGCACTTGAGTTTGCTCTGATTATAGCTGTAAGAATTGTTCAAGTTAATAGTTAAGATAATATTAGATTGCAATCAAACATGCATTACATGTATCGTGCGTGATTATCAACTTACGTGAACAACAGGTAGGAGGTGTCAATCCTGTGGAATATACAAGCTCAAGAGCGTGTGCAACAGGCCCTGTGTTCAGAGAGACTTTCACCGAAATCCTCGGTCCTTCGTATCACGATGTGAAAAAGAATGAGGGTGTCGAGCGGTACTCGAGATTCTCGATCCTTCTACTTAGGTTATGGTGCGGATACAGAAAAATACAATGTTCCACCGAAATCTTCGGGCCTTTGTATCACGTTGTGCGAAAGAATGTGGGTGTCGAGCGGCAGTCGAGATTCTCGATCCTTCTACTTAGGTTATGGTGCAGATGCAGAAAAATGCAATGTTTCCATTGGTGGAACGTACAGAAATATCACGGAAACAGCCGATTCCTAAATAAGCACTATTTTAAGCATATCTTCGCGAAGTTGACTCTAAATCAAATAAGAACTTCTTAGGCAAGAACTTCTTCGCAAAGACCGTCTTGTTTCGTCACTATGAAATGTAGCATTCTCGAGATGATCTGATTTGGATAAGACGGTCTTCATCAAGGCAGTCTTAAGTACTGCTTTGAGAACGGACTATGAATACCGCCCAAAGAAGCGCGCGACGACCGACGGACGCGCGCCGCCGCGGTCAACGACGCGACGCTCCTCTTCCTTCGGGAGGACGCGCGATTTCCGCGCACGGTCGATAACGCGGTCTCCTCTTTTTTTTCGGAATCGCGCGATTTCCGCCCTCGGTCGATAACGCGGAACCGCCGCTCTGAGCGCCCCCTCGGAGCGCCCGGGTTCGACGATCCCCCCCACCCCGACTCCCAGGTCAACACTGCGGTGCAAAATTCCTAATTACTTGCCTAGGGAATTTACGTCTTATAAGTACCTATAAATACTAGTACCTTGCCTAGGGATTTTGCCCCCCGCGTCCCTCCCTCCCGCTGACCCTATAAGTACTAGTACCTTGCCTAGGGACTTTCCCCCCCGCTCCCTCCCTCCCGCTGAACATACAAGTACTAGTACCTTGCCTAGGGACTTTTCCCCCCGCGCGTCCCCCCCACCGATGAACCTTTACACCTTCCCTCGGCCCCCTCGCCAACCTCTTACGGCATTCCCCCCGTGTTTGCGCGCCCCCCGACCCCTCTCTACACTATCTGGGGTTCGAAGTAGCTATTACCTCACTACTTATATTTTATGTTACATGTATATAGCCTTTGAGTTTAGTTTTAAGTAAAAGTGATTTTCCAAGTCTTACAAAAAGAGCAATAAATGACAAGTATTTTGAAACAAATTTATAAGAAATTTACTATTATATCTTTTAATAAAATTATAAGTAATATGTGTTTAGTTCGTATAACTTCGTTTTTTCTGTTCCTATAACAATAAAAATTTTATTTTTATAAGTATCATACTTAAGTCCTTGTAACTACGAAAATTTTGTTTCCATAAGTATCATACTTAGGTTCTTGTAACTATGAAAATGTTGTGTATGTAACTTGAAAAAACTTGTTCATTAACCTAAAAGTAAAAAGTAATATTACTGGTATCAAACATTATTCATAATACTAAAAGTTTATTGTATTAGTTACTACTTATAATATGATTGTATAACAAAATAAATATTATTAAAACAAATAAGAAATTGTTGTTCATACAACTCTAAAAATTATGTTTTCTTTACTACAAAAATTATGTTTCTTTTATATTTCAAAAACTAATTTGTTGCGAATCGAATAAATGAATATTCGCGAAGTGAATATTCTTCGTGAAAGCAAACATTCTTCGAGATCGCTCGAATGGCTCCAAACCGCGACGGTTTACTTCCCCCCCTTTTTTTTGGTGTTTTCGAGCAAACGGCTCACAGGTGTTTCTCGCGTGATCGCAAGCACCGCGACCAATCAGCGTTTCTCACGTCACCGAATTCCTCGCGGCCTAACGCGAAGCTCCGGCCGCGATCCCTTGCCTGCTCCGGCCGGGACGGCAGTGAGCCATCACAAATCGTACGCGATACTTGTATTTATCGCCGTCGAGAAAACGGAGTAGAATTTAGTATTGAAATAGCGAGTGCGAAATTGAAACGCGCATATGTCAGACAGTGTAACCCGTTTTAAATAAAGTGACTCTTGTCTCGTTTTACACGAGAAACCTGACTCTTATTTTCTTGTGCTTTCCTCGGCGCGCTCCGCGAAAACTTCGAGCGGTCCACTAACATTTAATGGTCCTTCGAGCCGGATCAGTGATTAAAAGACCGGCATAGACAGTTCGACCGCCTCAATAGTGATCGCGTTGTGCTGCTCCGAGACCACGGACCGTCGCGCTCACTAGACTCGCGAGAAAAAGGAGTTCGCCGTTCGAACCGTCGCCCATCACGGTGTGATCGGACAGTCATTACCGGTTCATCGGGTACTTCGCGATACGTGCCCTCGACTCCGTGGCTCACTCCGAACATTGAGCGCTCTGCACCCGCTCTCCTAAAGATTGGTGCCTTGTGTTTTTGTGAAGTGCTCCGGAGGCTCCTGCGTGACCTCCAGCAACAGGATCGTGCCATTACGCTACGCATCCGCCGCCCGACGGGCGCTCTGCTGCGACGTTTCATACGGCCCTGGCGCCCGCGAGTATCGCCTTGCTGCTCGCCACTGAATCGCACAGGAGCACACCTCCTGTTCGACCACGAGCGTTCTGCACCCGCTCGCTAAAGATCGGTGCCCCCTGTGCATACAAAACCCGGTGCTCCCGGTTTTGCTCTGCTCCTGCGGCTCCTGCGTGATCTCCACCGCGTTGAGATACGCTCACCGCCACCCGACGGGCGGTCTGCGCTGAGACGTTCCATATGTCCCTGACTCCCGCGAGTATCGCCCCGCTTCTCGCCGCGGAGTCGTGCAAGAGCGTCTTCGCTCTTCTATTAGATTGACACCCCGGTGTCAGATCGTTGTCGATAAGATCCAGACATCTCGCCAACATGTCTCTGGATCTCAAGAACCTCCTCATCGCCCAAGGCGATACGATTGCTACGCTCACGCGATCGCTGACGAATTTTAAGAAGCTTGCCAAGGCTCAGGTCACCCTCCCCAAGACGAAAGGGAGACTGACGAACTTGGAAGCGCTCTGGGCGCAAACTCGAGCCCTTCATATCCAGATTCTGCAGACGGCTTCGGCGGAGGAGAAGAAGTCGACCCCCTACTTTCAACAAGAGGAAATTCTCGCCGCCGAGGAAGCCTACTTCGACGCAGTGGACCACCTACAAGACGTCATCGGTAGATTAAGTAACGACGCCCCGAGCGCGCCGTATCGAGGTAACGAGTCTTCTTATCGTGACGCGCACTCCGGAGTGTCATTGCATCTGCCTCGTATCTCGCTTCCGAACTTTTCTGGTGCTTTCGCTGAATGGGAAAATTTTCGCGGAATCTTCGAGTCTCTCGTAGCAAACAGTGAATTGTTGAAAAGAACGCAAAAATTACATTATCTGAAAGCGAGCCTCTCCGGCGAGGCCGCGTCGTTGATTAATAACATTCAAATTTCTGACGCGAACTACGAGGCAGCTTGGCAACTTCTTACCAACAAATACGACAACCGCAACGCGATTATTTACGCGCATATCCATTCGTTCGCCGACTTACTGAAAATGAAAAACGAGAACGTGACCGAGTTGAAAAAACTTCGCGATAGTGTCCGCATCTCTCGCCGCGTTAACGACTTTCGAACGTCCCGTCGATGCGTGGGACGACCTCCTAGTTTATATTATCTCGCAAAAGTTCAGTCCGCGAACGCGAAATGAATGGCATCTTAAACGAGGCGACACGGATGCCTACCCTACGTATAAGGAGATTCATGATTTCATGACTCTCCGCATTCGCGGTCTCACGGATTACCCTTCGCAATCCGACTCTGCGCCGAATAATTCACGCGGTAAAGCACGTACTTCGGTGAATAATGTGTCGCCCGTCAAATGCGTCCGTTGTTCCGGAAACCATGGTCTGACAAAGTGTGATAAATTTTTAAGTCTGCCGGTTGAGCAGCGTCGACTCGTCGCGCGACAGCATAAATGTTGCTTCAATTGTTTGAGGACCGAGCATTATTTAAAGAATTGTCCGAGTAAAGGACGTTGCAATCGATGCCGTCAAGCACACCATTCACTGCTTCACAGCGAGGGTGCAGAACATAGTAACCCATGTACGCTTTCCGCGATTAATTCGCTGTCCTCAGCTCCGTCAGCTGTGTCAGTCGCCGCTGCCTCCGAGTCACCGGCCGCGCCCTCAGCGTCCGTTCAAACCGTGCATGCTTCTCGAGAGGTAAAGCAGCCGCCTCATGTACTTCTCGCCACCGCGTATGTTAGTCTAAGTACAATCGAGGGCCGTACGTTTAAGGTGCGTGCACTGCTAAATCAGGGCTCGACATACAGTTTCATATCAGAATCTCTTTGTCAGACAATGCGAACCAGGCGTCATCGTGCCGCGTTGAAAATACATTGTTTTGGCGAAAAATTTAATGGAGTCGCGCGGTCACAAGTTAATCTTACTCTCGCGCCCTGCGACAAACAGGGACCGATATTCCTCTTCTCGGGCTACGTATATCAAAGAATCACTTCGTATACAGCCTCTCAAACGAAGCCTGCCGCAATGTGGCCGCATCTACGCGATTTACACTTAGCAGATCCTGATCCCTCCTGTAATCACCCGATTCATGTCCTCATTGGAGCGGATTTATACGGGTCCCTGCTACTCGACGGCCTACGTCAAGGCCCGGTCGGCACACCGACGGGCCAGCTTACGATTTTCGGATGGATCCTCTCCGGTCCCGTCGGCCCTGCACGCCCGGCCGGAGAGTCCGCTTCTGTCCTGAATTGCGTATCCTGCGAGGATACGAATTCCTTAATTCAAAGTTTTTGGGAGGACAAAAGTATCCCCTCTCGAACTCCTCTCACCGAAGAGGACGAACGTTGCGAGAGGCATTTTGCGACGACTCATTCTCGCGATTCACAAGGACGCTACATTGTGCGTTTGCCGTTCAAAAACGGCCCCCCTCGCATCGGCGACACATTTCGAAAGGCTTCCTTTCTGTACTCCAATATGGAGCGCCGACTCTCGCGGAAACCAGAAATCGCCGCGCAGTATCACGATTTTCTAAGGGAATACGAATCGATGGGGCACATGGAGGCAGTGCGGGCGGACGAGCGCCCCCCTTATCTCCCGATATACATCCCGCATCATTTTGTTTTACGCGAATCGAGTACAACGACCAAGTTACGCGTTGTGTTTAACGCCTCAAGCGCATCGGCCGACAAAACCTCGCTCAATGATTTCCTAATGGCGGGACCTAAACTTCAACAAGACATTGCCGCGATAATCCTGCGCTGGCGACTCTTTCGGTACGTGTACATGGCTGACATTGCTAAAATGTTCCGACAAATACTAGTGCATCGGGATGACGCGGACTATCAACGAATTCTTTGGCGTCCTCCCGACAGTCTGTTGATTCGGCTTTACCGCTTACTCACCGTGACCTACGGGCAAAAACCTTCGCCTTTTCTCGCACAGCGCTCCCTTCTCCAATTAGCTCGCGACGAAGGTAAAGACTTCCCCGACGCGGTCACTATAATCGAAGAGTCGACCTACGTCGATGATGTTCTTTTCGGAGCAGACGACCTTCTGTCTCTGCTCGAAAAGCGCAAGCAACTCGTGGGCATAATGAATCGCGGATGTTTTCCCCTTCGAAAATGGGCCGCGAATTCAGCCGAACTTTTGACGGATATTCCAGAGGACCAACGGGAATCCTCGGACTATCCGATCAATCGCGATGACACGCTCAAGGTCCTCGGCCTGTCTTGGTCTCCGCGCGATGACTCGTTTCGTTTCGTAATTTCGCCATACGCCGTGACAGTTCATACTAAGCGCTCCGTTTTATCATTTATTGCAAAGCTGTATGACCCCCTCGGCTGGGCGTCACCGATAGTCATTGCGGCCAAGATGTTGATGCAAGAGCTCTGGCTCCGTAAAATTGATTGGGATGCTCCCATCCCCGATGATCTTCTGCATCATTGGATCAATTACGTTTCAGACTTGCCTAATATTAGCAAAATACGCATTCCTCGATGGACAGGGATGCGTCAAGATAAACTCGATGTTGAATTGCACGGCTTCGCGGACGCCTCCACTCGCGCTTACGCCGCGGTAGTTTTCCTCCGAATTGTGCATTCTCCCTCTAACATTCAAGTCATCCTCCTCGCGGCCAAAACGAAAGTCGCGCCATTGAAAACCGTTAGCGTTCCACGGTTGGAACTTAACGCCGTCGTTCTATTAATTCGATTGATAGAATGGGTAAGAAACACCACGCGCTTGATGCGAGCTCTCTTATTTGGATGGACTGATTCCCAAATCGTATTAGCTTGGCTTCAACAACATCCATCCCGATGGAATTCCTATGTCGCGAACCGCGTCTCCGAGGTGCAGACGCGCCTTCCGACCGTACGTTGGCAACACGTTCGCTCCCAGGAAAATCCTGCCGACTGCGCTTCGCGCGGTTTTACTGCCGCCGATCTCGTCAATCATGAATTATGGTGGTCTGGGCCCCGGTGGCTTAGCACATCCCCGGCCTCGTGGCCGATCCCCCTGACTCCTATCGAAAAGGACATTTTACAAACGGTATCTTCCGAAGCGCGTAAAGCTACCGTTCATCTCGTCGATTCAACTCCTGAGTGGGATCTGCCCACCTCCTGCTCGAGCTGGATCCGACTTCTTCGTAAGTAGATAGGCTATAGGGATTCTAAAACATGGTGTGTCTGTCGGGGCGCGGGGGGAGGATGTGGAACGCGCGGGGAATGCTGTAAGCGGTGGGCGAGGGGATGGCGTCGGCAGAGGGGCACCGCCTCACTTTCCGCCCTAGGGAGGAAAGCAGTCGTGACGAAGTATGATCACGCGTCTCGCGCGTGTCATCCAACGTCATAGGTACCCCTCTGCCAACGCCATCCCCTCACCATACCGCTTACGGCATTTCCCGCGCGTTCCACATCCTCCCCCGCGCCCCGACAGACACTTTACGAATCTTTCCACAATTAGATTGTTAGTTTGAAGTTTGAATTTTTTTCCGAAAGCGTGAGAACGTCGATAGTCGTTGCTCGCGCCGTACGTTTATATTGAGAGATAAAGAGTGCCATGGACAGTCAACTCAAGGACAGTCAACTCAAAGATACGGAGGTTTTGATTTCGTTGTCTGACGAGCATCTGCAGGATCAGGTCGTAGAAGTCGAACTCACATCGACGGATATTGAGTTGGTCACTTTCACTTTGCTCGATCTGTTGCGCGAAGTTTGGAATTCTGAATGTCCGGCGTCGCGGAATTTGAGACTGTTGCTCGCAAGCGTCTCGAAGTACTTGGCGACTACGAATCCGAAGCGAACCGATTGCAACGTACGTCGTATGCGCGAGGGTAGCAACATAAAGAGCGTGCTGACAGAGCTCCATAAAATTTGGCTGAAGGAAGGTCCTAAGAATCCTACCTGTACAGAGAATGAAATGTACAATTTCATTCGCGATCAACTTCCGCCGAAGTTGTATTTGTCATTAGTGAGTGACCTAATGACACAAGATACCTATTACGAATGGATTAACTATCACGACAGATACGTCAATAGCTTATCCGTTGGTGCGGGAGGGGATATCCTCGCCGTGATTTCGACGGATCATTCGTACAGCATGGAGAAGCGGGTCGAGGAGGAGGCAGGAAGCGGTGGGCTCGACGCGTTGTTCGACCTGACGGAGTCGGGTCGCGACCTCGAACGTATGCCGCAGCATATATCGAGGATGAAGGATCGACGGATGCTTACCGTGAGGTCGCCTGGCGAGATCGGATCGCAGTTGATCCGTTTGGACATCTTTGACGTGAAGGATATCGTGAACAAGGATAGGCGCGAATGGTGGAGATACGCGAAATTGCGATCTCAAATTTTGACCACTTTGTCGCGTACGGATCGCAAACGACAATTACTGTGCCAGTTTTTGGATCAAGCCGCGGATGATTTGAGGAAGATTCCTGGGGTTGTGAAGGAGACGAAGAACATCGTCTATGAAAGCGGTCGGAGCGACGTTTGAAAAAAAGATATATGTATTGTATATATCACAAATATTTTTTTGTTACATATATAAATAAAGAAATACGCGTATGTGTGTATCTTGAGATGAATATATGTACATGTACCATATATCTGCATTCCCTACTCTACGCTGTTATGCAGTGATCGCGATAGCGATGAAGGGTGTCGATCAAAAGAAACATACATATAGAGAATATTGGTGGAAAAGAGGATAGGAAGTACAGTAACGGACGAAGTTTTGTCGGTTATTTTTTTAATTTTTTTATTTTTAAAACGATACGAGGGTTACAACAATTTTTCTGTACTTTCAAAACACAGAGCGGTTAACTCGCAATCGACGATATCATTGCGATCGAAAAATTCGCTCTCGCGTATCGTTCTCGGGACGTTCGCGGGATCCGTCGCGGTGACCGCGATAGCGATGAAGCGCGTTAGCTTTGCGTCGATCATGCCGGTAATCGCGCGCAACGAGGTCACGAGGCGGGTGACGCAAAGGTCGAGGTTGAACATACGGAGCACGGCGTTCATCGAGACGATCAGACGAGTTGTGGGCGTTTCTAGGCGTAATTTTGTGGGTGCTAACCGCGAGCTCCAACGCAGCTTCCGCGCGCTTGTGAACAACCCCTCCCTCAAGGAAATTCTCGCTAACGACGGTGTACGGTGACATTTCGTGCCCCCTGCGGCACCACATTTCGGCGGGCTTTGGGAGGCTGGAGTGAAGAGCTTTAAGCACCATCTCAAGCGAGTGACTGGTGCTCGCACTCTGTCTCGCTCTGAATTCGTTACGCTTTTATGTAAGATAGAGGCTTGCTTGAACTCGCGACCGATCTCTCCGCTTAGCGACGATCCGTCCGATTATACCGCTTTGACGCCTGGTCATTTCCTTATTGGAAATCAATGCGAATCGTTTGTCGCGATGGCAACACGTACAATTAATGCTCGAACAAATCTGGCGTTCTTGGTCGTCGGACTATTTACATTCATTGCAACAGCGCGTTAAATGGACCGAATCTCACGATAATCCGAAGGTTGACGAGTTAGTTTTACTTAAGAATAACCTACTCCCTCCTTCCAAGTGGGAACTCGCAAGGATTCAGCAAGTCCATCCCGGACTTGACGGTCGCGTTCGCGTCGTCACATTGCGCACCGCCAATTCCGAGCTTAAACGACCAATAACGCAGATCTGTCGGTTGCCTGCATCTATCCGTCCACCGGGACCCGTAGAATCTCGTTAAATTTAAGCCAGCGTTTTTCTTCTCTCATTAGATTTAAGGACATTGTGTTAACTCTAACAAGTGTATATAATGTATATAAAGTTGTATAATAAGACGTCCACACGCTCCTCTATGCGACCTTGTCAATCCCCGTTTGTTTCGCATTCCGTCGAATACGAGGCGGGCGGCATGTTGCGAATCGAATAAATGAATATTCGCGAAGTGAATATTCTTCGTGAAAGCGAACATTCTTCGAGATCGCTCGAATGGCTCCAAACCGCGACGGTTTACTTCCCCCCTTTTTTTTGGTGTTTTCGAGCAAACGGCTCACAGGTGTTTCTCGCGTGATCGCAAGCACCGCGACCAATCAGCGTTTCTCACGTCACCGAATTCCTCGCGGCCTAACGCAAAGCTCCGGCCGCGATCCCTTGCCTGCTCCGGCCGGGACGGCAGTGAGCCATCACAAATCGTACGCGATACTTGTATTTATCGCCGTCGAGAAAACGGAGTAGAATTCAGTATTGAAATAGCGAGTGCGAAATTGAAACGCGCATATGTCAGACAGTGTAACCCGCTTTAAATAAAGTGACTCTTGTCTCGTTTTACACGAGAAACCTGACTCTTATTTTCTTGTGCTTTCCTCGGCGCGCTCCGCGAAAACTTCGAGCGGTCCACTAACAAATTGATATCACTACAATAGTATTATTTATGTCACTACAACATATTTTTTGCATCAACAATATATTTTTTGTTAATGCAACTATTTTTTTGTAGTTTACCCAACGATTACTACAAGTATTACTATATTTTCTTAGTTTATATAACTTATTTATTGTTGTTATCACAACTTTATAATACATAGTTGAGGCGTTATTTGTCCACAAATTTCTAGTTGCTGGTACGACTTTTTTCTCTGAGTGTAGAAATTAGCATTACAAATGTATTATACATGTACATATATCAAATTAAAAAAATTATTAAGAGGCTTTATATAATAAACATATTAATATTATAAAAATTTATTTTATTTTAATATTTGAGAATTGTAAATATTTTATGACACTATTAATAACTATGATCAAGATCAAAGCTCAAATGCTTCAAAATATTCTTCTTTTTTATTTTTTAATAGAAAAAAGAAGCGAAAGCATTTAAAACATTGACAGAAAACATTAGTTAGATTATATCTTATATATTTAATTAACCTACTAATCTCTTAACCTATAAGTACTAGCCTTCTCAAAATTCTTGTTTGTTTTTTAATAAAAGAACTTTTATTTCTTGCTATAAATTGTTACTTATGTTAGCATAAAGCTGGTATCATACAATGTACGATTTCTTGAATAATTGCACTGAAGTTACAAATCTCGCAAGCGCCAAGCAGAAACGTCAATATTATAAATAATAAATTTGATCAATTTTTTTACACTAAACATAAGTTTTTACCTATATTGGCATTATTATTACAATTTTGATTTAATTCGCTAAAGTCTAAATATTTTCATTTTGTTAAATAATTATAATTGTAGGGAAGACCGGGGCCTAACCGTCGCCGGGGTTGAACCGTCAAATCAAATATCTCGGAACCTGTATATTGTGCAAACTCGCTATTAACATTGTAAACGCTGCTTATGGTACCCATGTGACCAACGGAGTTTCGGCAGGTTACCTGCCGTGTTATGATTTTTACGAGGGCAAACGTGTTTTCGGAAGGTGAAAGTTACATTTTCTGCGCGTGGAAATTTTGTAATATCTGCAATAATATTTGCTCTCCAAATCTCGAGGTACGTGATTATAAAGAGTAATGCATGCTGAACACGAATCCAGTGTAGTTTTTTCATTATCGTTGATGTCTAATATTTCGTGGGCGATCAAACCTGAAACTTGTGTTTGGGGTTAATCCGTCAGTAAGCAGTCCGGGTGCATTTCCAAGGCATTTCCGGGCATTTCCAGGCTCACTGCATATGGAATATGGATGAGACGGGAATTACAACCGTTCAGACACCGAATAGAGTCATCGGACGTCGAGGAGTGAAACAAGTCGGGCGAGTGACTTCTGCGGAAAGAGGAACCCTCGTAACTATTTTTTAATAATGTTTCGCATAAAAATTTTAAATAAATTTTTATATTTTTCTCTTAAAAAACAATTATTAAGATGTATCATATCATTTTTCAGGATTAGATGTACGTATATGTATTGAAAATGCAGTGTGACGGTTAAACCCCGGCATTTTTGAGATTTCAATTTTTCCACCGTTGTCGTTTTTGCTCTATACCGGTTAAACAAAGCGACGTAGATAAAAATTTCCTATATAAATTTTGTAGCTAAAGGTTCACTCTTTACAGTGGTATACCACATTTTACTAAAATTATTTATTTTCTTGTTAAAAATCGGCACCGAAAAAAAACTGACGGTTAGGCCCCGGTCTCCCCTAATGTTTTGACTTAATACTTTATAATTTTAAAGAAAATAATTTATTATTTAAGTAGGAGAGACCGGGGCGAAGTCGTCACTGGGGCGGAGTCGTCACTACAATTATCTCGAAATCTATATGTTGTGTGAACTCGCCATTAATATTGTAAATGCGACCAATGATGCGACCAACTCCATTGATGTGACCAGTGGAGTTTAGTGAGATTATACGCCATGTTGTGATTTTCATTAAGGCAGACGTGTTTTCGAAGGTCAAAGGTGAAGTTTCTTGCGCGTCGAAAATTTTTAATATTTTAAATATTATTTTCTCTCCGAATCTTTAGATAAGTGATTCTAAAGAGCAAATCATGCTGAACACGAATTCAGTGTAAGAAAGACGTTAATATCGTAAGACAGCTTATGCCGTAATATTTGCTCGCAAATAATCGCAGTATTTTTTCGCTAAAACAAGAGACACTTTTTCGTCCGTATCAATCGCTCGCTAGAACACGTCTGCACACGCTGAGGCGCCCCTCTTCCGCAGGACCTCCCCACTCGTCGTCTTTCCGTTACGCCGCTGTCCTGCTGGTGCGCTTCTCTGTTTGATTTCCTCTCCGGGCATCTCCAATCCTTATAGCCAGAATTTTCGTACATTCGGCCTTCCTGCTTTGGTGTCTGCCCTCAGACATTCCCTGCTAACGATCGCCTTGGTTGCTGCTAACTGTCTGTCCTCTTTCTCCTTTTGTACATCGTCCGGACAGCTTGGCTGTTCCCCCTTTTTTTTACGGATGTTGATTGATTTTTTCTAAGTGATTGTCATTACTCCAATAATAATCATCGTGACAGTTGTTTTAGAGTGCCGTGTGCTGGCTCTAGACCATTTCATATTAATTGGCTCGGGTGAGACCAGTTCGTGTTAACCGGCTCAACGAGACCAATCCGTAATAACTGACTCAAAAGAGATCAGTCCGTATTAACTGACTCAAAAGAGATCAGTCCGTATTAACTGACTCAAAAGAGATCAGTCCGTATTAACTGACTCCAGGAGACCAGTCCGTATTAACTGACTCAAGGAGACCAGTCCGTATTAACTGACTCAAGGAGATCAGTCCGTAACAAATTTATTGATGACCCGCTACTCATGGACCGTAATCCATGGCTTTATACGATCAGCGGCCACGACCGTCCTGCTCTGTCGACGTCCCTCCCTTAAATCCTCAACCTCGTAGCGGTCGTTGATAAGTACCTTTCGAATTCGGAACGGTCCTTTGAACTTAGGATGTAACTTTTTACTGCTCCCAGTCGCTTGATCACTGGTAATTTATACTAGCACCAGATCACCTTCGTTATATCTTTTAGCGTTTTGGCGCGTTTTATCGTAACGTTCCTTTTGCGCCTGTTGTACCTGACTGATGTGCGTCTTGATATCAACCCGCAACTCATCCAGATCCAAACGATCCACCACATCCTGGATTTGGGACAGCAACGGTGCTTCCGCAGCACTCCTAGTTTCGTATCCAATAAGTGCCTTCATTGGGGTGGTATTAATGCCCTTATTATGGGCTGTGTTCAACGCACTCTGCACTTGCTTAACAACGGTGTCCCAATCACGAGCATCCAGTCCGGCCGTCGTGGTAGCCAACGCCTGTATGATCATCCGATTATATCGCTCACACTGCCCGTTGGCCCGTGGGGTTGCTACTGCATTTAGCACATGCTTGATTCCGTAGTTATCACAAAACATCCGGAATGCCTGGGACGTAAAAGCGGTTCCTCTGTCACTTATGATCCTGCTTGGAACTCCAAATAAATGAATAAGATTAGTCAGGACTTTAACCACATAACATGTCTTTTAACTCTTTACCGGCTCTACAATCATAAATTCGGTAAAAGCGTCTACCAATACAAAAACTTATTATGCTTGCGGCTCGTTTCAAACGGTCCTACATGATCTATGTGTATTGTGTGAAACAGTATTGGAACCTTCTCAATACTGTTCAGCTTGCATTGCTTCTTACCCACCGTATGCTTATAATACGTGCAACTTAGACAACTGTTTACATATTTCGTCACAAATTGCCTCATATTTGCGAACCAATAATTACGCTTGATTAGTTCTAAAGTTTTCTCAACGCCTAAATGTCCGGCGTCGTCGTGACACAGCCTACAAATCTGCATTCGCGCGTCACGTGGTACTACCCACGCAGTCTGTTTGTCCCCTAAACGTCGATGTATTTTGTTGTCTTTGATCACGTACTCATTGAAATAATGTTTGGTCTCATGCGTGGACTTTCCTGTTAATAAAATCGACCGAATCCGTGACAATTGCTCGTCCTGTAGTTGGGCCGCTAATACCCAGTCGCCTTCTGTTATATCTACTTGCGCTATTTCCAATGGAAGCTGAGCAGGATTGCGACTAAGCGCATCCACGTGTGCCATTTTAGAACCTGCACGATACTCAATATCGAAGGTGTATTCCTGTACCTCGAACCACCACCGACCAATCCGAGGCAACTCGCTTCGCGAAAGTTGAACGTACTGCGTTACAATCAGTCACAATCTTGAAGTGTATACCTAACAGATATACTCTGAAATACCTTAACGCCAACACAACCGCCATCGTTTCTAGTTCATAGGAGTGGTAGCAACGTTGGTCTGCGGTTGTTTGCCTACTGTAATACGCTACCGCCGTCATCCTACCGTCAACTTTTTGTAGTAATATGGCCCCTATGACAATCGCACTCGCGTCTGTGTGTACTTCAGTATGCCCTGCAGGGTCAAATATCGTCAACACCGGTCGAGCCATTAACTTATCTTTGATGGTACTGAACGCTCGTTCTTGTGCCTCGCCCCATATCCAAGATACATTTTTCCTTGTGAGCCTCGTCAGCGGTTCCACAGTTATTGCAAAATTCTCGACAAACTTCCTAAAGTAACTGGCCAATCCTAAGAATTGACGGACTTGCTTTACTGATTGAGGCCTCCTCATCTGTATTAGTGCCTCTACTTTGCGCAGACCGGACCGGACTCCTTGCGCACTTATCTCTCGACCTAAATATTCAATGGACTCTGCAAAAAAAGAACACTTTTCCAATTTTAGAGTCAAGCGATGCGTATGAAAAGTTTCCAGTACTTGTCGTAGTCTCGTCATGCCCTCCTCCACGGTATTGGACGGTATGATCACATCATCCAAATATGGGAAGGCTATAGAATTTTTCAGATCGACCAACACCTTATCCATTAGTCTCTGAAAAACTGCAAGTGCATTAGACAAACCAAATGTCGCCCGTCGGGCGAAAGGGAATCCGGTTCCTATTCCGGAACCCGGCAGCGGAACCGCATACAATTCGGGCCCTCGTAAGAGTGTTCGTCGGGGTAACCCAAAATGGGAGATCCGGGAAGAGTTTTCTTTTCTGTATAAGCGTTCGAGTTCCCTGGAAACCTCTAGCAGGGAGATAGGGTTTGGAACGCGAAGAGCACCGCAGTTGCGGCGGTGTCCGGATCTTCCCCTCGGACCTTGAAAATCCAGGAGAGGGCCACGTGGAGGTGTCGCGCCGGTTCGTACCCATATCCGCAGCAGGTCTCCAAGGTAAAGAGCCTCTAGTCGGTTTCATTCCTAGTGACCTTCCGGTGTCACGAATGCCGCCTTTTCGATCGAGTCTTCTGCCACAGGTACTTGATAGTATTCAGATGCTAAATCTAAACCGGTAAAATATCGATTTCCACCCAGCCTATCAATTTGCTCATCGATTAAGGGCAAAGGGTACTTATCTTTTATCGTAACCGCGTTCAGCTTCCTATAATCAACGCACATGCGGTACTCGCCATTCTTTTTCTTGACTAATAAGATAGGACTCGCATATGGCGAACTTGACTCCCGAATAATACCGTTACCTAGCAATTCCTGAATGATCTCTCTTACTATCCGTTTTTCGCTATCGGCCAAACAGTACGGCCGATAAACTATAGGCATGTCAGATGTACAACGGATACTCAACGAAGCAGTGTCCGTTTTTTCTAAATCTTTAATCGAGAATGAAACGCAGTCCCTAAATTCCCGTATCAGCGACCTACGCACCGTTGTCTTGCGTCGTCACTAACGGTACCCGTATTAATTTCGATCGTGTCGGTCTCGCTCTTTTCCGCGTTTAAAAAATTGATATCAACGATATTCTCACTCTCATCGTTAAGCGCGGGTAACTGTTTGAATGCTAGTCTCTTTCCTTGTTTAATGGTAACAATATGCTCTTGTTCTAGAAAATCACGACCAATAATAACGTCATAAATAAGATGGTTATCCGGTACGATGATTGCATTTACTCGCGCTGTCGCGTCCATGGTTCTGATTTCGCAAAGCGTCGACTGATTGCTCGCCGTGGTTTGTCCAGCAAATCCCCTCAACACGATTTCCGACACCACCGACACTACCATATTATATTTCTTAACCACTGACATCCGTAATAGCGTACAACTACTTCCGGTATCAATTAATCCTTTGACTTTATGCCCGTTAATAATTACCGATCTTTCGTATAAATTTGGCGAGACATTCACAAGTTTCACGGCATTCACGTCCTTCTTTATCGAGCATTTCTCAGCACGATGCCCCAACCGGTTACATTTCTCACACTCTACGCGTGGCATGCGACACTTTTTAGCGATGTGGCCGGCCTTCCCGCAATTATAACACTCGAGTCGTGATTTAGTTCGATCGTTTGCGGTGATCTTATCATCCGGCAATTTAGTATTCTCATTTTTACCGACGTGTGATTGGTTTGCAGATGGCGTTTTCGAAAATCGATTTTTCTTATTATTTTTGGCATTCGCGGCGACTTTATTCTTATCCTCTTTTTGTGGCAGGTTATCTAACGTCGTCATGTACGCATACAGTTCGTTAACGTCGCGATGTTGCGCAGAGCGCACCGTCCTTGCAACATTTTCATCCGAGAGATCCCGCCGATAACCCGAGGGGGCCACCACTCCTGTAATCCTGTGTACACGGACGCGGGACTACATTTGTAATCCCACGTAATCTTACGAAATCCCATGTAATCCCGCGTAATCCCGCGTAATCCCGCGTAATCCCTCGTAATCCAATGCAATCCCACGACATCATGTATAATCACGCGTTAAAATGAGTGTAACACACTGTCGCTATTACGGGCGGCGCCAGCATCAAGAGAGCGCCTTGCAGTACGGCAGCCCTCCTTAAGGTGGAAGCACATAAAATTGCAGGAGCCATGAGCAGAATGCAGAAGCCATATGCGCATGCGCTATGGTATCTGTAGAGCTCTAAGACAGCACGAGCACAGGCAGCGCATTATCTTAGGTAAGAATCTATTGAATTTAGTTCTATTTCGGCTTTTCATGTAGGAAGAACAGTTTACTAAAGTGCATTACGCTTGATCTGCTTATAAACCTGTCATCGCGGACGCAAGGGGTGGGTGTTTTGCTTCTAAACAGGCACAGGCGGGGGGAGGGCGGGCTCGCACAGTTTGCTATTTGTGATAAAATAACTACTTTTAAC